>NC_056739.1:1691029804-1691079804 GCF_019279795.1 Protopterus annectens
CCAGGTATTAGGGTTTTCTTTGATGATGTTTCATTATGGGAGGTGTGGTTCAAAGAGGAGATTTATCCCAGAATGTGGTCAACGAAAGTGCAAGGCGAGGCAGGGAAGTAGGTAGTGTAGCTAAACCTCCACTGGGACAGAAGCTAAGAGGGCAGAGCTACCAGGACACCCATAAGATCCACAACTAGCCCCAGCAATCACAGAGCAAGTCTGGGAGGGTAGGAGATAAAGCTGGTAAACCAAACGTGGATGTGGGACACTGCTGGAGGCCAGGCTAGTTGCATGACGGTCCAAGAAGTCCAAAGGGGGGGGGGGTGCCAAGGGGAAATTACCACAGATAATGGTGTCAACTTGCTGGCATCTAATGTTTGCACGCCGGTGACTTTCAGATAAATCAGGGTCACAGGCATTAAAAAATGATGGCTGCCAAGATCATAACAGCAGTCTGTACTGATGCAGAAACCTATGGTAGAGATAGAACTGTCCAAAGATTGGGCACATAAGTATTTTAAGGTTCAAACACTAAAATGTATTCATCCTAAGGGTGGGGGCTGAGAGGATTTTTTTTGTGTACATCTCCAGCACTTTCTTAGCACCCAAGGCTCATCTATCCTGTCTGACTTATCCATGATTAGATGACTCCCAGTACCAAAGTTCTGCAAATAGCTACCAATACAATCGTACAAACCAAGCACTTAAAATTTATTAAAATTTGTTACAGGAAAGTAAACATTAAGGCAGTAAAAACACTGTAAATGCAATACCCAAAATACTACTATCCTCCAAAATCTGACAAAAGAAAAAGGTGACCAGAGATACAGCAAGGGAAGTAAACAAACAATTACAAAAGATTTGAATAAACAAGGAAACACCAGACCTGAAAAGTAGTCTAATTTAAACATTTTAAAAAGAACAAAAAAAGCTAGCCAGCTTTAAAATTATAACACCTGGAAAAAAAAAAAAGATAAAGACAAACCTGTGTCACCTCAAACTTGTCTACAGTAAACAAGATCAGCAGCATAAGAGATGCACATGGCAATAGGGAAGCAGTGAAAGGAGCAAGAATCTGGGAAACGTTTAAAGATCCCAAGCAGCAGACTATGGTTAACAGGACCATGGACTGAAGTGGACACATTGGATTATGCAAAAAGCACTTGTAATGTCCATACCAGCATCCCTTGAATCAAATAAAGTCTCATTTGGTCAGGCATTAACTATAGCTTTGTGAAGCAAAACAAGAGGACCATGAACACAAAGAAAATCCAAGACAGCGTCTAAATCTGCCTTAAAACAAGAGGTGGATGTTTAAACACTTTTGTATAGTATCTAGACCTTTGGTATCTACAACTTCCCACAGCCTACTCTGGTGTGTGCTTGTGGAAGTGGGTGGGGAATGAGATATTGGTACGGTAGGTAGGGGCTTCAGAATACTTCAAACCCCTTTACCTGTAATAGAAGCCACTGAGATTAGACTTGGAAACAACCAATTTGGCAGGAGATTTTCCTCTGTCACAAACAGAACAAAAATGGTCTTGCACCTTTTATACCAAGGGCCTGTCTTTACAGTCTATGCTTACACTTTTATACTGCTTTAGGAGATTTAGAGTGAAAAGCAAAGCTCAGCATCTAGTTCATTTTTCAAAGTGGACAACCACCTAGCCTTGAGACAAGGTACAGGACTTCAGCTTTGAAGCTTCTTTAAAGTCAAGATCTTCTTGGTACCAAAAACCTCAGACTCGCACAAAAACAAAAAAAAAAAAAACAAACAAATAGTGGAACTTAAGCATTCTGTCTCACAAAGTACTTTATTAGGTTTAAAATAATCCAATAAATCCACTCTGAGCAAAAAGTTCTCTCTCTTGCTTGAGAGAAGAATCTAATAAAGTAAAACAAAAACCAGTAATGCCACTGTGGAAATGAAGGTACCAGTGTAAGTCAACAAGTAAGGTATAAATCCACACGACCGCCAAGGCAGATATAATAAAACTTTAATATACGGTAAGCGCTTTCATGCCCTTCTGAACACTTCTACAGACCATACAAAATATGTGTTAAAACATCATGAAATACATTGCTCTATCTTTAAAACACATATCACATGAAAGCTTCAATAAAATAACTTATCTCCACCCCTTCAAAAAAGGTTTTAAAGGGACAAGGCTATTTAGCCCTGGTAGTGCATCACTATGTAACCTAATAATCCAGTTAGTTTCCCTTTGTTCAAGGGTGCTGTTAGAATCTCCTAGTCTCATATTAGTTACCATCTGGTCCAACACTTTAAATTTAAACGTACGAGTAGAACCTGTATTCATTACACGAGTAGTCAAGGCATTTCTGGAGTCAAATTTCCAGATAGCTAATAAATGTTCACGTATCCTCTGAGTTGTCTCTTAGTCTTCCATGCATAGAAACTATGGCATGATTGGCAAGTTGCCAAATAAACCACTAAGGTACTGTTACAGTTAGTTTAAAAATGACTAGAATACTCAAAATGAGTGACAAGATGTATAAAAGTGGGGTGTGTGTCTATATGTGCACAAAAATTACAATTTCCACACATCTAAGTAAAACCAACCCCCCTCATTGGTATGAGTATCTGATTTGTTATAACATAGCATACGTTTAAGATTATGTTTATTTTTAGAAAATAAATTTAGGTTGCAGTCCTACAACTTGACTAATCTTTTCTTCTGTCATAAGAACTGGCCAGGTCCTTTTAATAATGTCACAACATAATCCATGGTCATTGGTTTAGTGCTTAGAAAAATTAACTACATGTTTGTTGTATTGTTTTTTTCTCTATTATGAGGTACAGTAGTATTATCATACAAGAATGGTTGTGCATTAGTATGCCTAAGCTGAGTGACTTCTGTTGTCATCCGATTGACTTCTTTACGTTTATACCCTCTCTCTAAATTCATTAGTTAATTTAAATAGGTCTTTCTCAAATACAGCCTGAGCACTAACTAGTCTTGACACATGCATACCCTGTCCTTTTAGTACATTCTTAAATATTATATTGGGGTGCATGCTATCTCTATGTAGGGTAGCATTAACTCTGCATTCCTTTCTATACATTTGAGTTGCTATATGCCCATCAGGAGTTCTACATAATCTGACATCCAAGAAATCCATAGAGGTATATGAATAGCAGTAGGTGAATCTAAGAAAGCTTGTAGTTGTATGTAAATCAAAAAAAATTGTGGTATTATAGTTCACTAGGGCCTTTCCATAAAATAAGTCATCTACAAACCTCTTAAAAAAGACTATATTTCTTACAAATATATTCACATAGCACAAATTTCCTTTCCCAGTTACTCATGACTAAGTTAGCATAGCTGTTTGTGCAGGGGGTCCCCATCACTACCCCCTGCCGTTGCCAATAATATTGTCCATCAAAATAAAACAAATTATGCTCCAATATAAAATACTAAGCAGACCACAAATTAACCTGTTCTTGTCCTCACTAAAACTATCAGTTTTTATAGTTTTACTTAACATCTGTAGACCTTGCTTAAGGGTATACTAGTAAAAAGTAATTGCACATCCAGGATGAATTTAGAGACAGAGGGTATAGACATAAAGAAGTCAATCAGATGGCAACAGAAGTCACTCAGCTTAGGCATACTAATGCACAACCATTCTTGTATGAGAATACTACTATACCTCAATACTAGAGAAAAACAATAAAACAAACATGTAGTTAATTTTTCTAAGCACTAAACCAATGACCATGGATTACTTTGTGACATTATTAAAAGGACCTGGCCAGTTCTTATGACAGAAGAAAAGATTAGTCAAGTTGTAGGACCACAACCTAAATTTATTTTTGAAAATAAACTATCTTAAATGTATGCTATGTTATGACAGATCAGGTACTCATACCAATGAGGGGGATGGTTTTACTTTGATGTGTGGAAATTGTAATTTTTGTGCACATATAGCCACACACCCAACGTTTATACATCCTGTCACTCATTTTGAATATTTTAATCATTTCAAAACTCACTAACGATACCTTTGTGGTTTATTTGGCAACTTGCCAATCATCACCTTTACTTTGGCCCTGCAGCTGTTGTCCGGGCAAGGAGTTTTGTTTACAGCAAACTTGCCAATCGTGCCATAGTTTCTATGTAGGGAAGACTAAGAGACAACTGTGAGATAGGATATGTGAACATTTATTAGCAAATCAGGAAATTTGACTCCAGAAATGCCTTGGCTACTCATGTAATGAATACAGATTCTGCTCATACGTTTAAATTTAAAGTGTTAGGAGCAGACAGTAACTAATATGAGACTAGGAAATTCTAACACTCTTGAACAAAGGGAAACTAACTGGATTATTAGGTTACATAGTGATGCACTACCAGCACTAAATGGCCCAGTCCCTTTAAAACCTTTTTTGAAGGGGCGGTGATTGTTTAAGTGATTTTTTTTTTGAAGCTTTCATGTGATAGGCGTTTAAGATAAAAAAACCATCATTACATACATTGCTCTAACACATTTGTATGGTCTGAAGTGCTCAAAAGGGCATGAAAGCACTTACCACATATATTAAAGTTTTATTATATCTGCCTTGGCGGTCGTGTTGAATTTATACCTTACTTGTTGACTTCCACTGGTACCTTCATTTCCACAGTGGCATTACTGGTTTTTGTTTTACTTTATTAGGTTCTTCTCTCAAGCAAGAGAGAGAACTTTTTGCTCAGAGTGGAAGTTTGCTGCAAGATTTGCTTTTTTCACAAGCAATCTCCATTGCAAAATTTGTGAAGTATCAGCAGGAAAACAACAAAATAGTAGTTCAACCTACTGAACAAATGTAATGCACAGCAGCTACAGGTCTAGATGAAGAAAAATCTCTCCACCAATGAAAAGGTCTCCTTTTACTGTGTTTGTCTGTGTGTGTATAAAAACACAGTACAGTATAAAAGAAACAAAGAGACACAGAACAATTATATATTAATACAAATTACTACAGCAAAGGCTAGAAGTGAGAGACTTATATAAGTGAAGTAGTAGTAACAGTAGTAAGGAAGGAAAAGGCAACAAAACACAAAAGACCTAGAAAAAGTGAAAGAATTCTATAACTTAAAACTTGTTTCCCCTCATAGAAATAACATGCACTTGATAGAAAAATGTATACAATTTAGCAGAACTCTTTTACCTTCACAATAACAGAGATTTGGTAATCATAGCAACAGTGCAATATTTTAGAAATAGCACGTGATACAGCATCTGCAAGTGTAAAAAATAAATTTGAATTGGCTTAACAGAATGTGCTTGCGTGGAACAAAAAGTATTACACTTCTGAAAGTTTTTGTAACAAATGGCAAGAACAACAGGGGCTTATTAAAATATCCCACAGGTGAATGTATACAGATATTCATGAGAATGAACTTGCTAAAGGGAATTGACTAACACAGCAGAAAAAGTTACAAACTATCCCACCAATGAAAGAACATTTCTGAAACATTTCAGCCGGCTGAGAACTAGTTTTCTCTAGACTGAGTTAAAGATGCAGACAAAGAAGTCTTCAAATACAGGAAAATAATGTTTTTATCAAGGACAAAAGTTTTGAAACTATAAAGTGGTTGTAAGAGACTTATTTCTGGTCGACATTTTTGTAACCTGAGTCAGCTGAGGAAGTGCAGTGCATCTGACAGTAGTGATCCAGTTATAAAAGAAAATGTTTTTTATCTGACAAAATTGCTTGGTTGGCTTGTTTCAATAAATCAGAGCAATTACGACTACACAGTTTGTCTGTGTGACCTGCAGATAACTCGGACCTTTTAAATACTCGTAAAGTACTACAAGCAGCACTGGTTAATAGCTTGTTGGCGCCAACCTCAATACAGTCACAGTCTTGAACAGCTCGCATAACTATCAACTTCTTAGAGCAAGAAATCTGTACAAAGCCATTAATAAAAATGGGACAAATGCCCAAAAATAGGGACAATTTTGAAATATTGTTCTTACAAACTTAGAAAGTTGATAGAACAACATGTTTTGCATTATCATGAATTTTCTGAATGGTATGAATTCTGAAACTCAAATGTCTCATTTTCTGACTTCAGTCTTCAATGATATGCCACTGATTTGCCAGAAAACCACAATTTTATGAGAAACGAACCAAAAATATCAGGCAAAAAATCTCAAAATTCTGCAAAAATCTGTACAGTTGAGAGGTATGCTCAGTAGTATCAGGAAATTCCAAGTGGATGAAATGAGATTTCGTCTTTGCCTCTGCTCGGAGACGTTCACCAGCATTTTCGACAGGGAGTTTCCAGTTTTGGACTACAGCCTGATCACCTGTCAACCATTTCTGAAAACTGTATGCCTCTTTCTGAAAGAGAATGGATACCAACAAGGACACAAGTGCTATATGTACACATTCTGTGGCAATAAACAAACCAGACTCCTGATAAAGTGTGGACATTATGTCAGTGGTAGGAACAAGCCAGTAATGATGCTAAATGTATTTATACCAGACAATGCTGTATTACAAGTACAAAAAGTGTGTGTGAAAGTGTATTTGGTGTTTTCATCGGTGACTACCTTCTAAAAGCAAAGTTAAATGTTTTCACTGTACAGACAGATATCCTTGTTTTTAACACGTCATAAAACTTTGTTATAGCAATTGTCAGTACAAGTCAAAACTGTCAGATAAAGTCAAAAGACTTGTAAGAATTTGCATGCAGTAGTTTGAGCAAATGTACAGAATTTAAAAAATTTGTTACGACAGAAACATGCAGATCTTTTGGTTAAAGATAAAATAAATTCCAGATCAGCTGACACAACTAAAGTGCTCAGAAAGACAAACTGGATGTGGCCAGTTAGAAACAGAGAGAGTAACCATACACATTTATGTTGCGCAAGGTATACCAGAAAGGACAGTCAAGTCACTTTGCAGACTAAAGGGTTTACAGTTACAGATTTGGCAAATTAATTTGCTAGTTTACAAAACTTAAAGTGTAAAACCAATGCTACATTTTAAACATGACAGTATAGTCAATAGTTCAGATCCCATGAATGAAAATACTGCATCAGATATTAAGCCGCAGGTTCAACTCCTATATTACACTTGTATAAAGGGTAGACATGTAAAAGTTCCAGATTTAGATCAGTTCATATTTACCAAGCACACCAGATGAGATTATAGGCCAGCCCAGGAAACTGAACTGAAGACAGTATTTTTAGTAATACTTTATGTAGTTATACATGGATTTTTGGAACAAGGCAAGAGGGAATACTAAATTGCAGCAATATGACGGTACAAGTTTGGATTTGCATAAGGCAGTTCAAAAAGAGAAGTACACTCTACAAGTTACACAAAGGAAAAGGCATTTAAAATGTGAAAGCAGAAGTTGGCATAGGCAATGGAGCTAACTGCTCCCACCAGTAAATTACCTTTTGTTTTGCAAACAGCAGCAGGGAAGGACATACTCTCAGTTGGGTCATTACAGTCTTGGCCACAACAAGCATCCCATGGAATATACACAAAATTTGGACAGGATTCTTTTTGTGGCAGGAGAATGACTCCTGTAGGGAAAAAAAGGTATCCTTGCATTAAACAGCGTTTTGGGCCATTTACTGGGGAATAAGAGTATTAGACAATGTTCTTGGGGGTTACAGTTAAAATCGTAGTTAACAATCAACACTTTGCGACAGTGAGATAAACAGACTGGGCGGGGACAAACATTACATATCCAATTTTATGGGATATTAAGATAAAGCGCATTAAAGGCAGATTATGACTGCCACATTCCTACAGTATATGTGGATGGTGCACATTTCTGGAAGGATAGGATCTACTACACTGGGTTTGCAACAGTGATATTGCAAAATGGAGACAAAATAATTATGATTAAGTTGCCAGGACAGATGTCAGCACAAAGGGCTGAGCTAGAGGCTGTAAAATGAGACAAGACAGAATCCATAAAGTAACATTTAAGTAGAATACAAATAGCATCTGAAAAGGCTAGAAAGACAAGGAAAAGTGACTGGAGTAATTAAACGGGTTATTTTCAGAATGGAACACCACTGTCATATTTTTAATTGAAACAGTAGCCATCATTTTGTTGATCATAACAACGTGCATGTGTTAAACTTTGTATTAAAAAGACTGTCAAAGTATCTAGTTAACTAATGTAGGTATTAGAGAAAGTAACAACCAATGGAGACATGGTTAAGATTCAAAGTTAGACAAATTTGACTGAAAATTTTTTGGGTTTTCAAAATAAAGAGGGTTGACAGAATTATACAAATTAAAAACTGGTTTCCCCTCATAGAAATAACATGCATTTGATAGAAAAATGTATATAATTTGGTAAATATGTTTTTCCCTCACAGTAACAGAGGTTTGATAATCATAGCAAGTGTACTATTCTTAGAAATAGCATGAAACACAGCAAGTGCAGAAAAAAATATGCACTGGCTTAACAGAATGTGCTTGTGTGCAACAAAAAGTATTATACTTCTAAATGTTTTTGTAACAAATAACATTAACAATAGAGCCTTGTTAAAAAAAATCACGAATAAGCGAATGTATACAGATATTCAAGAGAACACACTTTCTAAAGGGAAATGGCTAAAAGGAGAGAAAAGTCAGAAACTATCAATGAAAGAACATTTCAATATGCTGACAGCTGGTTCTCTGGATGATCATGGCTAATACAGCAAAAAAAGTTAGACTATCCCATCAATGAAAGAACATTTCAGCCTGCCGATAACAGTTTCTCTGGACTGAGATAAGGATGCACACAAAGAAAGCTTCGATACAAGAAAAGAATGATTTTTATCAAGGACAAAGTTTGGAAACTATAAAAAAGTGTTTGTAAAAGACTTTTGATGGACATTGTTATAATCTGAGTCAGCTGAGAAGTGCAGTGTATCAGACAGTGATCCGCATTAAGAAAATGCTTTTACTCTCACAGTAGTGCTTGGTTGGTTGTTTCAACAAATCTGTCAGCAATTACACATATATACTTGTACAGTTTGTCCATGTGATCTGCAGGTAGTTCAATTTAAACAAAGAGGGATGAAGAACCGTTTCTGGAAAAGTAAAAATTTTAACAAAACACTAGATTCAGGAGTTTAAAGGTCTAGATAACTTAATATGCATAAAAAAATGCAACTTACAGACACAGAGCAAAAATAAAATTACCAAAGTACAGCTTCGCTACACATGCAAGTCAACTGCTTACTTGACAAGGAAAAACAGGTATGTGGTGGAAGGCTCTTCTGCAGAGCCTTACAGGTGAAAACAGAGGGACTAATAGTATGGGAAGGTTTTACAAGCCAAAACTACCAAAAAGCAATAGTCCTGTTATATAGGACAGACCTCCGCATACAAACTACACCAGCTCAGCAAGCTCCTGCCTGGTGCCCTGCAGAGTTCTACAGCAGCAGAGAGACGAAAAGAGAGACTTTAGAGTGATTAAGTATCATTTTTCTGCAGTTTCTTGCTGCCTTTAGCTAATTCCACCTAAAACGCCAATTTTCTGGAGTTTCTGTAATTTAAAAAGCTTGTTTCAGCTACATATTGTACTTATTTTACTGCCTGCACTTTAACAAAGTTGTTTTTGTGTTTAAATTACCCATTTAACTAGTGTAGGCTACACACTCAAGTGAGATAGCCATTTCTGTGCATACGAAGTGTTTTTTTTTTTTTTTTTTTTTATTCCATCTGCTTTATTTTCTGAAAAAAAGCAAAAAAAAAAAAAAAAGCCCAAAAAAACAACTCGTTTTTTCCCACCTTTCTAGGCTAGATTAGACAAGTTTTCAGGTTAGTGCTGAATTTAGGGCTGTGTTAGAAGCTTCTATGTTTGCCCATACCTTACTTGGATAGAAGGAAGTTTCTCTGTTCACTGTGAGAGAGGGAGCTTTGAGCAGCCTATCTGTCCCTGGAGAAGTAGTTTCAGCCCAGTAATTAGTAGTATTGGCCATTTTGGGCTAATTTTTCTCTCATTTCCCTTCTATAAAAGCTGCATTTGAGTGGTTTTGCAAGCCAGGCAGCGCCGGTTAGCTAGTGTACAAATATTCCCGGCTCCACAAAGTCCACTCTTCATTTTTTCCCTTGGAACTAGACAAACTTTCAACTTAAGCACTCAAATCTTTCACTTCTCATCCCTGCCCTTGCCCAAAACTTATAGCAAGCACTAATAAACCTTAGCACTAAACCCCCCTATACTGTAGAGAAGGACAAGGCTCTCTATTGGACCTTACCAGCCAATCAGTAAAACAGTTCACTGTACCTATCCAGGCATGTCCAAAGTGCAGTTTCAGGTGTACTCTCCAGTCCAACTGGTGAATCTGGGCATTTTGAGGCAATGTTACAATTACCTCATGTACACAGACAACCCTCTCCTCCTTCCACCAAACACTAATACATGCAAGAGATGCAATTATACAGCCAAACTGGAGGCTAACCTCTCTCAACCCAAGACTGGACCAGGCAGCCAAGAAGAGAAGGGAATTACTTGCATCACACCACCAGTCTCACATAGACCTATGAAACCAGCACTGGCAAAAAACACACAAATACACAAAAACATACTCGGAGGCTCTAAATAAAAATCTGTAAAAGCAACAGAGACCTCCAAAGCAGACATCCAAGAAACCTCCACCCCCCCCCCCCCAACACAAACCATGAAACACATTACTTCACAAAACCAGTGTGCCACACACAGCTCTTAAGACAAAATAACATACCCCACACACTAGTAATAGGTGACTCTATAGTCAGGCACACTGAAGTCCCACTCACTAGGCTGAACAAGGAGAAGGTTACTGGTTAGTTGCCTGCCGGGTGCCGGGATCCGCCACATAACACAAGCACTCCGGTCACTCCAGAACAAGTACAAATATGACTGTCATTGTCCATGTTGATGTGAATGACCTGAGCCGTACCTCCCTGGACTACATGAAGAGAGACATGGAGCAGCTCTCTGATCACATAGCCCAGGCTGGAATGACCCTGACCCAGAGTAGCATCTTGTCCTCACCAAGAACAATATCACGGTATAGAGAAAGAATTATCAAATTTCAACAACTGGCTAAGCTTCTGGTTTCATTCAAAGGGGATCCAGTATCGGTCAGCCTGGGATGACATGCTCGACAAGCCACGCTGCTTTGCTTGAGATGGCTTGCACCTAGTCACCCTTAGGCTTTCGAATACTGGCCAAGACTCTTGCCACCCTCATACTGCATTTTTTAGGCAAGGCTCAAAAGACAAACCCACCGCCGTAAATAGTACAAGTAACAAAAAACTTAGGGTAATGTTGCTCAATGCCAGAAGTCTAAACCTCAAAATGCAAGCACTCGAGGCACTGCTCAGTATGGAGAAAAATCGATACATGTGCAGTGACAGAAACCTGGTTTAAGGCTCCAGAGAGCACACCAGCACTACCAGGCTACAACTCATAACATACATTTGGGCCACAAAACGCGGACCGAAAAACAAAAGGTGGGGAGTATCCATATTCATCAAGGATACCCACACTTCCAGGTTAGTGGCACAGCACGATGCTTCAGAGATCATCCACGTGCAACTAACAACGGGCAAAACGGCTATTCAAATTATAACTTGCTACAGATCACCCACCATGTCCCAGGACCCCCACTCCGCATTCCTGGAAACAAAGGTTCTACCAAACACCCTGATATTGGGTGATTTCAATTATCCAAACATTAACTGGGAGAACTACTCAAGTACGAACTCCCTGGCCCAACATTTCCTAGAATTTATATATTCAAACGCCCTGGATCAACTGGTTAACACCCCCACAAGAGGTGACAACATATGGGACCTAGTCATCACCAACATGGGTGACTGGTGTTGCACACCAGAGGTCAACCCTTCACTGGTTAGATCTGACCATAAACTAATCACTCTGGATATAGACATTCCGACACCACCCCCCCGGTCAAAGAAACCGTGAAAAACTTTTCAAAAGCAAACTTCACGTTACTTAAGACAAAGGTGGGTAGTTTCAAAGCCCCCATGCTAAAGGATAACACTTATACAAGCTGCAAAATCCTTTACTAATGCACTCTATGGGCACCTACAAGAATGCATGGACCGTGCTACCCCAAACAAAACCAAGACTCACTCCTCCAAGAAAAGGAAATCAGTCTTATGGACCCCTGCCATAAACAAGATACACAATAGGAGGAGGAAACTAGTACAGAAGAGAGTAAAATCCCAAGAAGGGAAGACATCCCTGATCAGTATCAGCAAGAAACGACGTTCCCTCATAAAATCATCCAAGGCCAGCTTCGAAAGAAAAATTGCCATTGACTCCAAAGGTAACCACAAGGCATTCTTTAGCCATGTCAAGAATCTAAGCGTCAAATCTCAGATCTGCTCAGAGTTAGTGCAGAATGGCACAAAATACACTGATATATAGCCAACATCCTGGCAGACAGGTTCAGTGCAAACTTCACCCCCTCTCACCCCCAAAAGGGCCCATAACTATACCAGAAGAATGTAGTGCCCCTGAAATCAGACACTCAGGTTAAAACAGCCCTTTCCAAAGCCAAAATCACAGCATCAATGGGACCGGACGGTGTCCTACATGAGCTCAAAGATGAACTAACCCCTCACCTAAACACACAGTTTAAACGCAGCCTCTCTACAGGCTACGTGCCCACAGAGTGGTGCACAGCAATGGTTATTCCGCTCCACAAAGGTGAAACCACAACGGACTCCAAGAACTATCGCCCTATAAGCCTTACTAGCTTGGTCTGCAAAGCTATGGAGTGCATCATCATGGATTTAATTAGCAGAGACACTAGAAACCTCCAAACACTGGACCCAACCCAGTTCGGCTTTGTTAAGGGCACAGCATGCCTCCTAAACCTGGTGGACTTCTTTGAGACAGTTACCAAGGCTATAGACGAGGGAAAGGTGGTCCACACAGCCTACCTAGACCTCGCAAAGGCCTTCAACACTATTCCCCACTCAGGTATTCTAGACAAGCTCACCAGCATGAACATAAACCCCTACGTCACAAGATGGGATGCCAACTGGCTCACGGACAGAACCCAAATGGTAAGAGCTGCAGGAGCTAGGTCTGACTCTAAACCTGTTACGTGGCGTTCCCCAGGGCTCAGTCCTAGGACGACTCCTGTTCGGCATATACTTCTCAGAAATGCAGGCAAGCACAGGAAGACTATGGCTCACCAAGTTCGCAGACGACTGCAAACTAGGGGCTATAACTGACTCTCCAGCTGACACAGACATCCTCCAAAAGGGTCTCAGAGACAGATACCTAGTGTCAAAACCATGGTCTCAAGCTAAATGCCAAAAAGGGCATAGTCATCCCCTTTGGAAAAAAGCAAAGTACCCACAAACTATCACATAGGTGGTAGCCCCCTAAATACAGAAGACGTAATAAGGGATCTGGGGACCCAAGTAGATAGTAACCTCTCCTTTGATAATCACATTGACAAAGTGGTTAGAAAATCCTTCTATATGGCCCACCTAATCACAAAAGGGTTTGCATCCAGATCAAGAGAGGCAATTGGGCCCCTCTATGCATCACTCATCAGACCCATCATAGAATACAATGCCCCATTTGGGATGTACCTTATAAGACAGCTGCAATAACTGGAAAGACCACACAAGTTACTCACCAAGAGGATCAATGGCCTCAAGCAGATGCCCTATGCAGCTCGACTGAAGAAACTCCAGCTACACTCAATTGCATACCGCCTACTCAGAGCTGATCTCTGCCTGACATACAAGGCCATGTCCAACCCAGAATTGATGGACATGCTCCACCTAAAGAAAACCTTATCCCCTCGAGCCACACACTCCAGGGATCTAAACCTTACCACAACAATAAATAGGACGTGCTGGAGGGATCGATTCCTGTCCAAGAGACTTCCCATGCTCTGGAACAAGATTCCAATCTACATTAGGCAGAGCTCCTCGCTAACCCTCTTCAAGAGAAAACTTGATGAGTGGATGGGAAACAAAGTTTACCCCAGGGATCACTTCAATGGCTCTGCTGGACAGAAGCACAGGGAACTAATCTAAGGGGGCAGCGAAAGCCAACAAAGGCTTATAAAGGCCTTCGGGCAGATAGCCTAGTACCTACCTATGAACCACAAAATTGTATCTAATAATATAACTCTTCGTGATAACTCACTTGACGCCAAATGAAAATTACCATACACGATGGCGTCAACTTGCTGGCATCGAATGTTTGAGTCCTGGTGACTCTAGTCACCAAGCATCTACAAGCTCAGGGGAACCCTGAATATCTTTCTGACGGTCGCATGAAGGCTTTAAGACAAATTCACTCTCAAATCAAAGTAGCCAAAACTGTCTTTTCACAACAATCTTCATTCCTTCTCCATATAGAAACTCGTGTACAAAGGGTTCTTCCCCTATGACATGCATTCTACACCCTTCAGGCTTCTCAAACATTTAGCTCACAGTCAAAACAAGCTAAATTGCTAGATCCAGATTTTGTAATTCTTAATGTTTGTTTGTGTCTTTTGGCTTTTCCCAGTTAGGGGTCGCCACAGCGGAACTCCGGTACGCTAATGATTGGCAGTAGATTTTTACATACTGGCTTGCCAGGCCTAATGCACAACCTTCAATGAAGGAACGCCCATTCACGCATGTCGCTATACAGAAGACGCTCAGAATCGAACGGGCAACGTCTAACTGTGATGCGACAACACTACCGCAGCACCACCACCACCGTTAATTCTTAATGTATTGGAGAAAATTTAATTCAGCTGCAATTATAAAGGTTCTCAAATCAGCAATTAAATTCCCAACATCATGCAGTATTTGGGTACACACAGTGATCTACCATAACATGGGCACACAGTTGCAGGAGGCCAGCTTCATGACCACTTACTATAAGCTGTGTACAACACAAAGCATACCAAAACAAAACGCACATGCTGAACTAGACATAGGCTAAATGTTCTAAATTTCCTAAAAACTTGCCAAGTCCCTTTATATCACAAGTGAGAAAATTAATTAGCGCTAACACTCTTTGACATCTCTTTGTGGAATAAAGAGGAAAACTGCTGGTCTTGTAGATTAGATAAACACTTGTAACACAGTAAATACATACAGGCACAGAGGATAAAATAGAATTTGACAAAACTGGAGGAATGCTCCAGTGAAGACAGTATATATATATAATATATATATATATATATATATATATATATATATATATATATATATATATATATATATATAGGCTGAGCTCTCTCATCTCAAAACTGGTGTAACCAGTATATATATATATATATATATATATATATATATATATATATATATATATATATATATATACTGAGCTCTCTCATCTCAAAACTGGTGTAACCAGTCAGGAGAAGGTAACCTCACATAACACAATTCCAGTATCACATAGTCCCATCACATCAGCGAACCAAACACACAAATACACAAAAACATACTCGGAGGCTCTAAATAAAAATCTACCTAAGCAACAGAGACCTCCAAAGCAGACATCCAAGCAAACGCTACCTCAAAACAAAACACGCACAACACATAGCTCACAAAGTCAGTGTACCAAGCAGCCACAGCCTTTAAGGCTGAATAACACACCTGATACTCTTGTAATAGTTGACTCTATTGTCAGACACACTGACGTCCCGCTCACCAGGCTGAATAAAGAGAAGGTCACGGTGAGCTGCCTGTCGGGTGCTAGGATCCACCACATAACGCAAGCAATCATGTCACTCCAAAGCAAATACAAATATGACTCAGTCATTGTACATGCTGGTGTGAATGGCCCGAGACGTACATCCCTGGACTACATGAAGAGACAGAGGAGCTCTCTGATCATGTAGCCCAGGCTGGTATGACCCTGACCTTGAGCAGCATCTTACCCTCACCTAGAATGATGCCACAGTACAAAGACAAAATGATCGATTTTAACAATTGGCTAAAATGTTGGTGTCATTCAAAGGGGATCCAGTGTCTGTCAGCCTGGGATGACATGCTCGACAAGCCACGTTGCTTCGCTAGGGACGGCTTGCACCTGTCACCACTGGGCTTTTGGATATTGGCAAAGGCTCTTGCCACCCCCATAGTGCCTTTTTTAGGCAAGACTCAAAAGACAAACCCACCCCCATAGACAGCACAAGGAACAAGAAACTAAGGGTAATGCTGCCTAACAGCAGAAGTCTTAACCTCAAGATGCACATACTCCAAGCTCTCCTCAGTATGGAGAACATAGATATCTGTGCAGTGACAGAAACCTGGTTCAAGGCTCCAGAGAGCACCCCAGCACTACCAGGCTATACCTCATCTCATGCTTTTCGGCCCCATAACCCGGACTGAACCACAAAAGTAGGGGGAGTTTCCATATTGATCAAGGATATCCACACCTCCAGGTTAGTGGCATTGCACTAAGTATTGGAGACCATCCATGTGCAACTAACAGTGGGCAAAACTGCTTTTCAGTTTATAGCAGCCTACAGACCACCCTCTCAAAGTCAGGAATCCCACTCAGCTTTCCTGAAAACATTGGAGAACATGAAGATCTCTCCGAACACCATTATTTTGGGTGACTTCAACTACCCAAACATTGACTGGGAGCACTACTCAAGCCCCAGCACCTTAGCCCAAAGGTTCTTGGAAATTATAAACTCAAATGCTATGGAACAACTAGTCACCACTCCCACAAGAGGGGACAACATACTAGACCTGATCATTACCAACATGGGGACTCTATGCTCCACACCAGAAGTATATCCCTCATTGGCAAGATCAGACCATAAATTAATTTCACTGGATGTCCACATCCCGACCCCACCCCCAGCCCATAAAACCACAGTGAAAAACTTCTCAAAAGCAAACTTCTCACTTCTCAAAACCGAAGTGGAATCCTTCAAGGCCCCAGGGCCAGTGGAAACTACGGCCCAAACTGCAGAATCCTATATAAACGCATTCTAAGGACATTTCCAGGAATGCATGGATCATGCTATCCCAAACAAAACCAAGACCCAATCATCCAAAGGCAGGCGTCCAGTCTGGTGGACCCCTGCCATAAATAAACTGTACAACAGAAGGAGGAAGCTACTACATGATAGAGCAAAATCCCTAATAGGGAAGGCATCTCTGATCAGTACTAGCAAAAAATTACGATCCCTCATAAAATCCTCCAAGGCCAGCTTCGAGAGAAAAATTGCACAGGACACCAAAGACAATCATAAGGCTTTTTTCAGTTAAGTTAGGAACCTGGGATGCAACTCCCAGACTTGTTCTGAGTTGATTCTAAACGACAAAAAATACACTGAACACTGAACCCACAGACATCGCCAATATCCTGGCAGACAGGTTCAGTGCAAACTTCTCCACCCCCAAAAGAGCAAGTATCTATCCCGGCAGAGGACTGCCTCCCAAACATATCTGATGCTCAGGTGAAGGCTGCCCTCTCCAAAGCAAAAAACACTGCTTCCGTAGGACCAGATGGCGTCCCAAGTTGCGTCCTACATGAACTCCAAGAGGAACTAATCACTCAAATAAAACAGCTATGCAATCTCAGCCTCACTACAGGATATGTGCCCACAGAATGGCATACAGCAACAGTGGTCCCACTCCACAAAGGTGGAGCCTCTACGGACCCTGGAAACCATCGCCCCATAAGCCTGACTAGCTTAGTCTGCAAGGCTATGGAGAGGATCATCATGGAGCTCATGAAGTAGTAAATTTCATGATGCTGTCCTTAAAAACAAAAAATACACTGAGCATAAAAAACACAATTTAAAAATACACGGAGGATGACAGTCTTTGGGGGAGGTCAGAAATGGTTACGAAAGCATCAAACAGACATTGGGGACCTACAGACACTAGATCCTACCCAGTTCGGCTTTGTTTTGAACCTGGTTGACTTCTTCGAAACAGTCACCAAAGCCATAGATGAAGGGAAGGTAGTCCACACAGCCTATCTGGACCTTGCAAAGGCATTTGACACAATACCCCACTCGGGCATCATAGATAAGCTATCCAGCTTAAATATAAACCCCTATGTCACAAGATGGGTCACAAACTGGCTCAAAGACAGAACCCACAGAGTGAAAGTTGCTGGAGCCATGTCAGACTCGAAACCGGTCACAAGTGGAATCCCACAGGGTTCTGTCCTGGGACCACTCTTGTTCGGTATATACTTTTCCGAGGTACAGGCAAACGTGGGAGGACTATGGCTCACCAAGTTCGCAGATGACTGCAAACTGGGCGCCATAATCGACTCTCCAGCTGACAAACATCCTTCAAAAAGGTCTCACAGAGACAGATAACTGGTGCCAGCGCCATGGTTTAAAGCTAAATGCCAAAAAATGTATAGTCATACTCTTTGGCAAAAACAATGTGCCCACAAATTACCACATAGGCGGAAACCCATTAAGTACAGAGAAAGTTATTAGGGACCTGGGGACCCAAGTTGATAGCAATCTCTCCTTTGAAAACCACATTGCCAAAGTGGTTAGAAAGACCTTCTACATAGCCCACCTCATCACGAAGGTTTTCACATCTAGATCAAGAGAGGTAATAGTGCCCCTTTATTCATCCCTCATCAGGCCCATCACAGAATACAATGCCCCTTTTGGGATGTACCTTACCCGACTCCTACAGCAATTAGAAAGACCGCAAAAGTATCTCACCAAGAGGATCAAGGGTCTCAAACAGATGCCATATGCTGCTCGGTTAAAAAAACTCCAGCTCTACTCAGTTGCATACCGCCTACTTCGAGGCGATCTATGCCCGACATACAAAGCTATGTCAAATCCAGAATTAATGGACATGCTCCACCTCAGTAAATCTAAATCCCTTAGAGCCACATGCTCGAGGGACTTGAACCTCAGCACAGAAATAAAATAGAACTTGCTGGAGGGACAGGTTCATAACCCAGAGGCTCCCTTCGCTCTGGAATAGAATTCCAGTTCATGTGAGGCAGAGCACCTCACTGAATCTCTTCAAGAAGAATCTTGATAGGTGGATGGGGGATCATAGGTTTGTCCCAGGGATTACTCCCGTGTCACTATTAGACAGAGGCACAGTAAACTAAACCTTAAAAAGGGACATTATACTCAAATCAAGGGGCAGTCTTGAAAACTGCTCCTGCTTACGCTGGAGCATTCCTCCAGTTTTGTCAAATTATATTTATATATATATATATATATATATATATATATATATATATATATATATATATATATATATATATATCCCAAAGAAATCTTAACACTGAGGATAAAGGTATCGCTCTCCATAAAGGTGGAAAGAAACCATGTAATTCTCTAAAATAAGAACTGCAAGAAGAAAACTGAAGCCAAGAAAATTACAAATGCTGTAGGATGAACAAGCATCAATAGCATCTCCAAAAGAAAGGGAAGCAGCTACTCTTCAATAAAAAATTTAGCGAGTCTAACTGGGTCGCTCTAAGCAGCATATAATCACAAATGAAGTACAAAAGTAATTAAAAAAAGGGCCATCAAAATAATAGTTGACATCCGAAGCTTTATGACATACTAGAACTTAATGTGCATATTTTTGATGGTGGCACAACAAATAAAATATATTTTTGAAAACAGTAAATTTCATGATGCTGTCCTTAAAAACAAAAAATACACTGAGCATAAAGAACACAATTTAAAAATACACAGAGGATGACAGTCTTTGGGGGAGGTCAGAAATGGTTACGAAAGCATCAAACAGCTTACCACAAGAAGTGGAAGATTCAACAACACTGAAGGAATTCAAAGTGGAACAGGACAAACATGGCTGTCTTTAAAAAAATAAATAAATAAATAAAAAGGAGTACCTACATTTAAGAAACACTTAAATAGCAAGTCCTCTCTATGGTGTGGGCAAACAAAAAAACTCGGTAGACCCAAGTAGTCCATATATGCCATCATTTTCTAGTTATTAATCACTATTCGAAGAGAAAGATGGTCTCTGGCAAGGCACTTAATGCTAACCTTTCAAGAACACTAACTGAGTCAGGCTAAGTGTGTAAATACATATTTAACTGGTACAAATACCACTGCACCAGCAGTGCAATACAAAACACTTTATTCACGACTTCATAGGAAGGTTAAGTAAACAAAAGGCAGACGTCTCGCTTCAGATGAATAAAGGACATCTCGATTAAGACCAAGTCCTCAAATTGCAAGTGTATAACCTGTCAATGCACTAATTTTCAGATACTACAAACGTACAGAAGTCCATTCCCCCCCTTCATACCACATATAATCTAAAATGGGTTCCTATTAAATCAGAGAACGCTGTAGATTACTCGAAATGGCGAAATCCCGAAGGCACAGAACAGTGACTTTTTTCTCCAGGGAAAAAAAAAACACTAGGCCGTTTTTGGGACTTTGCCTTTTCCTCCACTGTGGTGCAATCTCAGAGAGTTGGTATATTTAAGGGGCACAGCCCCCCATTTTATTTTGATTTTTTTTTTTTTAAATCAATCAGCGATTTTTTTTCTCTGGGGGGGGGGGGGTCACTGATCTGTGCATTCAGCATTTTGGTATTTTGACACATTGGGGTCAGTCATACAACGTTCGCTGTTTTAAGTATTCGCTTAAATAATATAAACCCATCTAATCTACTCTGAAATAACTGACTCCACGAAAGAAACTCAGCATTCTGTGCTGCAGCATTTCTGAAGTACAAGGCAGATTTTCTGAACTCTCAGTAAAATGTGCTTCATAACAGCTGCTTGAAGAAACCTTTTTTGATAAATAGGCATCTCTGAGGACTTGTTTACTAATACTAAGTTCTTCTTTCAGCTTTCCCCGTTAGGGGTCACCACAGCGGAAATCCAGTCCGCTAATGATTGGCAGTAGATTTTTTTATGGGTGCCGAGGTGCCAGCCCAATGCCCAACCTGCAACGAAGGCACGCCCATTCTGCACAAGTCTTTCGAATGCCACTCAACCACGGGAGGACAAGCAGACTCCACACAGAAGGCGCTCCCGCCGAGACCCGAACGGGAGAACCTCTTGCTGTGAGGCAACAACGCTACCGCTACACCACCACGGCTTATACTTGTTTAGTAATACTAATATTTTAGAATAGATCCCTGGGTAATTTTATGAAAGATAATCAAGTCGGAATAAGGCTGCTAGAAGACAGTTGTGTAGCATGCACGGTTTTAATCATATCCCTAAAAAGGGCCACTGAAAACAAGTCCTCTATCTGGTCACTAAGCGTAGAAACAATTCTGGTTAACTTTAACATTAAAGCCTGAAAATAAGAGGATGCAATGAACAAGTGGGAATAAGACAGGTCACCATAACCAAATAACCAGCAAAAGATCTAATTAACTACAATGAAAACAAAGGGGCCAAGTAATGGCATCCCTCATTTTCTTAATGTATAAACCATAATGAAACACACAATCAGAACTTCTTTATATCATCTTTTAAGTCCAATCCCATGACCCTGCTGCTGTTAATCAATCGAACATACTATACATGTGTGTAAATCTGTCATTTCAAAAACCAGGGATGCATTTGACATTTGCCCTCACTCTGCCAGCTATCAGAAGAGGCACACACTGCATCCGTGATTGCTACACGCTCACACTGCTCATGGACAGCAAAACAGGTGCCATACGCAACTGCTGAATTATGCAGTCAGCAGTAAAACAATTTTAAGTGTGCCATACTTCAACATCTAAATCTGCAACTTACCTTTGAGCAGTCTGTTGTGTCCACCCAATGCATTATTATTCTGTGATTTAAAATCAGATTCTGAACCCTTTTTGGCAACAGCTGCTCAGATAATTGTACAGAAGTAGGAAGACCACCACCAGTAGAACTCGCATCATCTCCATAAACAAATCTCACAAGCTCATGCCGAGAATGAGGGCAAGAGGAGAAGAGATATATTAGGTTCTGATTTTTCAGGGCCAGTTCTTCAACCAATGGTTCATCCTGCTGGGTTTCTTCATGCAATGACAATCGGGATTTGTTTCTTAAAGCTGGTTTAGCTGGCGATGTAATATCAGGACGGTCCCACTGATAATCTAATAGCGTCTCCTTCAAACCATTCTGAACTGCAGCAGCCTGAGCTATGGAAATACCACTTCTTCGTGTCAAACATAAATCTTCATTCTGTACATTCTTCTGATGTCGGGAATCAAGCTCATTCTCAAACTCTTCCAAGTTTTTTTCTTTGAGTTCTCTGAAGTCATGAACTTTGCAGTGTTTTCTTTTTCCACTCACGGAATCAAAAAAACTGAATCCCCACCTGACTTTATCAGCTCCATATGTAAATCCCAGGTAGTTCAGTATTTTCAAACAGCTGATTTTGATTAAATTCTTAACAGGGACCTCCTCATGTGGAACCACATGTTGCCTTGCACAGTCAATTAGGAACACAACATTATGTGTTGCCATGCTACTTCTAATGTACCTAAAAATATAAAACAAGAGATGCATACTTTTAAAATAAAATTAATAACATGTGCAATGTCCAATTTGCTTGTAATTCTGTTTACCTTTAATAAAAAAGGGCAATACCATAATTTAATGTGCAAAGTGTTGAAACAGCAAACAAGAAAACTTTCAAAATATATGGAAACAACTACAGGAGGAGTATGACTGGAATTGCCAACAGTTAAAACAGTAGAGGTCCAAACTAAATAAAAATTGACAATAGTAGCTAAAAAATATGATCCATTTAACATACAATGTAGAAGCAAATAAAACAATGAATAACGCTGCTCAATAACATAGGACTTGAAAGAGTACAGAAAATGGGGGGGGCAAGGACTATAGGTATACTTCTGGTCCATACTCTCAAAGGGGAAAGAGCACAAAGTACTCCAGAGAGCAAAATCAATAACCCATCTAGTGAAGGAATTACAAATAAAAGCAAAAAACATTTTTTTTTAAATAAAATGAAGTTTAGAATAATTAATCCCCAAAACTTTTTTTGTCAACCTTATACAACTTACTATGATTAATACCAAGTACTATGATTAATACCAAGTGTGGACTGAGTCAACTGTACAACAATTTCATGGAAAAACTGCAGCAGCATTAAACAAAAAAGGTGTTACATCTATATGCAAACCACCAGAGAACACGCACCTCCTGCGCTGGCAAATGTGCGAGATACGCAAAAGCAGTCTGATGCACATCCACACTTAAGCCCAAGACTACAAACCTGCCTATTGGAAAAAAAGCCTTGACTGAATGTTCAGTGTTCCCTCAGGACATTAAGGAAGGTTGTTTAAAGCAAGTTAGCTCAGCAATTTTTTTTTTGCATTTGGCAGTTTATAACCAATTTTGGCCAGCCAATTTTCTGAACAGTAGATTCTGCTGCAAGTTAGCTCTGTGACAGATCTACCATGCTGTGTTATCTATACACCTTAGCAAATACTCAAGCTTAAAGTTACAGCTACCATCAGCCCTATAATAGGAGTAGAAGCAAGCAGTGGATTGCTCCTCCTTTACTACCCACCTTGTAGAGTGAAGGCAGTCCTACAAAACGGTTTGCAGCCTTTCTCACCATCTGAAACTTGGGGTCTCTTAATTGAAATCTGCATTATAATGAGTTTTAGCTTCAGACAAGCTTCTACCTTCTTACCCACCGATTTGGAAATAGATGGTATTCCATCTAAATATGTTCACCTCTAACTTAACAAATTAAACTGTTTCATGGTTGAGCCACCACCTTGTCTGGTAGGCAGCTGCCCTACCACTGTTAATCTATCTCTATCATAAATTTGTAGAAAGCATACATTTTTATAGTTAAACAGGTGACATACGTGCTGCAAACATCCACTGATTGCTCTTTCCAGTGCAGAAAGTATGGTTGTGTACACATACCATAAATGTAGATGTTGAGTGTATTCACTGTTGCAGTCAACACACTTGGGTTATCTGCATGCAGGTAGACCTCAGTCGGCTTGAATACCAGAGACTTAGTATTTCTGCGATGCATGCGGTCGCTTCTTCCATGATGTCAGGTCGTCAGGGGTATAAAAACAGGCAGCAGACGCCATTACATCAGTTTTTTTTTTTGCCCCGAAATAGGGAGCTAGTATATGGTGTGGGAAACGCCACTAGTAAAAAGTAAACACCAATACCAGTAGGAATAGCCATAGAGATGAAAGACAGAGACACAGAAAAACAGGGAGCTGGAGGGAGGGAAACCACGACTGCAACAGTGAATACACTCCAACATCTACATTTATGTTAAGTGTACACAACTGTACTATGTTCTTCACATTTCACTGTGATAGAAGCACTGAACTCTCATAGGTTCATACTAGGCTATCTGCCCAAGGGCATTTATAAGCCTAGCCCATAGTTATTTGGCTTTCGCCAGCCCTTTAGTTTGAATAAAACTATGCCTATTATTTTGCTGTGCCTCTGTCAAGCAGTGACACTGAAGTAATCCCTGGGGTATATCTGCGATCCCCCATCCATTGGTCAAGATTCCTCTTGAACAAGGCCAGCGAGGTGCTCTGCCTCGCATGTACCGGGATTTTGTTCCACAGCATAGGGAGTCTCTGGGTGATGAATCTGTCCCTCCAGCACGTTCTATTAATAACCGTGTCAAGGTTTAAGTCTCCGCCCTTGTGGTTCTGAGGGATCTAGATTTTTTTGAGGTGAAGCATATTCATCAAATCAGGGTTTGACATGGCCTTATATGTCAGGCACAGGTCACCTCTAAGCAAGCGGTATGAGACTGAATAGAGCTGGAGTTCTTTCAGTCGGGCAGCATAAGACATATTTTGAGACCCTTTATCCTTTTGGTGAGGAACTTTTGGGGCCTTTCCAGCTGCTGCAGGTGTCGGGTCAGATACATTCGAATGGGGCATTGTACTCAATCATAGGTCTAATGAGTGATGAGTACAGGGGACGATGACCTCCCTTGATCTAGATGTGAATCCCTTCATGATCAGGTGGGCAATGTAGAAGGTTTTCCTAACTACTTTAGCAACATGCGTGTCAAACGAAAGGCTACTGTCAACCTGGGTCCCCAGATCCCTGATGACTTCTTCTGTGCTCAGTGGATTGCCACCTATATGGTAGCTAGGGGTAACCTTGTTTTTCCCGAAGGGTATGACTATGCATTTCTTGGCATTTAACTTTAGGCCATGGCTCTGGCACCAGTTATCCATTTCTGTGAGGCCCTTCTGAAGGATATCTGTGTCAGATGTGTTTTCAACTATGGCGCCCAGTTTGCAGTCATCTGCAAACTTTGTCAGCCATAACCCTCCTGTGTTTGCTTGTACTTCAGAAAAGTAGATGCCGAACAAGAGTGGACCCAGGACTGAGCCCTGTGGGACACCACTTGTGACAGGCTTTGAGTCTGACATGGCTCCAGCAACTCTGACCCTGTGGGTTCTGTCACTTAGCCAGTTTGCAACCCATCTTGTGATGTATGGGTTTACATTCAAGCTCATGCGTTTTTCGATGATACCTGAGTGGGGTATTGTGTCGAAGGCCTTTGCCAGGTCAAGGTAGGCTGTATGGACTGCCTTTCCCTCATCAATGGCCTTGGTGACTGTCTCGAAAAAGTCAACCAAGTTTAAAAGGCATGATCTGCCTTTGACAAAGCCAAACTGGGTTGGATCCAAAGTCTGCAAGTTCCCTATGTCTTTGTTTATGAGTTCCATTATGATCCTCTCCATGGCTTTGCAGATAAGGCTTGTCAAGCTAATGGGACTGTAATTTCCAGGGTCGGTGGAGGCACCGCCCTTGTGAAGTGGGACCACAGTCGCCGTGCGCCACTCCTTGGGTACGTATCCTGAGGTGAGGCTAAGATTAAACAGCTGTCCTAACTGCGGGTTTAATTCCTCATTGAGTTCATGGAGCACACAGCCGGGGACACCATCCGGTCCCATGGATGCTGTGTTTTTTGCTTTGGAGAGAGCAGTTCTCACCTGGGCGTTGGAGATGTTTGGGGGGCTACAATCCTCTGGTATAGATATCTCTCCTTTTGGGCGGGGGAGTCTGCACTGAACCTGTCAGCCAGTATGTTGGCAATGTGTGTAGGTTCAGTAATCTTCACATCATTTTGAACTAATTCTGAGCATATTTGGGAGTTTCCTCCTAGGTTTCTAACATAGCTAAAGAAGGCCTTATGATTGTCTTTTGAGTCCTTGGCGATTTTTCTCTCAAAATTTGCCTTGGATGATTTTATGAGAGCTCTTAGTTTTTTACTTATAATGATCAAAGATGTCTTACCTTTCAAGGATTTTGCTCTATCTTGTAGTAGCTTCCTCCTTTTGTTGTAGAGCTTGTTTATGGCTGGGGTCCACCAGACTGGACGCTTGCCTTTGGTACAAAGAGTCTTAGTTTTGTTTGGGATTGCCTGATCCATGCAGTCCTGTAGGTGCTGGTAGAAGGCATTTGTAAGTGATTCAGCGGTTTGAGTAATGTTTACCACTGGCTCAGGGGCCTTAAAGGAGACCACACTAGTTTTTAAAGTGTGAAGTCGGCTTTTGAGAAGTTTTTCACTGTGGTCTTTTTTATTTCAGGTGGGGGCGGGATGAGGACCTCCAGCGAGATTAGTTTATGATCTGATCTCACCAGTGAGGGGTATACTTCCGGTGTTGAACATTGTGATCCCATGTTCGTGATGATGAGATCAAGTATGTTTTCTCCTCTTGTGGGGATGGTGACTAGCCCAAAGGTTCCTGGAGTTCATAAACTCAAATGCCATGGAACAACTAGAGTGTTTGGGCTTGAGTAGTGTTCCCAGTCTATATTAGGGTAGTTGAAGTCACCTAGTATGATGGTGTTTGGAGATACATTTATCCCCTCCATTGTTTTCAGGAAGGCCATGTGAGGTTCCTGAGTTTTAGAGGGTGGCCTGTAACATGCTACAAATTGCAGAGCAGTCTTGCCTATGGTTAATTGCACCTGGATGGTCTCCGATGCATCGTGCGTTGCCACCAACCTTGAGGTGTGGGTGTCCTTTATGAATATGGACACCCCCCCCCCTCCTTTCTTGGTGTTGTCTGGATTTTGGGGCCGGAACGCATGATAGGAGATGAAACCTGCTAGTGCTGGGGTGCTCTCAGGAGCCTTGAACCAAGTTTCTGTCACAGCACAGACATCGAAGTTCTCCATACTGAGAAGGGCCTCGAGTGCGTGCATCTTGAGATTGAGACTTCTGGCATTGAGCAGCATTACCCTTAGTTTTTTTACTTTTTTGTGTTCTAGGGTGGTAGGTTTAGAATTTGAGCCTTGCCTAAAAAAGGCACTATGGGGGTGGCAAGAGCCTTTGCCAATATCCGGAAGCCTAGGGGTGACAGGTGCAAGCCGTCCCTTGCGAAGCAGCGTGGCTTGTCCAGCATGTCATCCCAGGCAGACAGACATTGGATCCCCTTTGAATGACACCAGAATTTAAGCCAATTATTAAAGCTGATCATCTTATCACTGTATTGTGGCATCATTCTAGGTGAAGGTAGGATACTGCTCAAGGTCAGGGTCATACCTGCCTGGGCTACATAATCAGAGAGCTCCTCAATGTCTCTTTTCATGTAGTCCAAGGAGTGCGTCTCAGGTCGTTGACACCAGCGTGGACAATGACTGAGTCGTACTTGTACCTGCTGTTGAGAGACCTGAGTGCTTGTGTTATGTGGCGGATTCTAGCGCCCGACAGGCAGCTTACTGTGACCTTCTCCTTACTCAGTCTGGTGGCGGACGTCAGTGTGTCTGACTATGGAGTCACCTATGACAAGTATGTTTGGTGTTGTATTTGGCCTTAAAGGCAGTGACTGCTTTGCACACTGATTTTGTTGTTTATGTGTTGTTTGTGTGGTGTATTGAGTTTGCAGTTGCTTGGGTGTCTGCTTTGGAGGCCTCTGCTGTTTAGGTAAATTTTTACTCAGAGCCTCCGAGTATGTCTTAGTGTGTTTATGTGTTTGATTCAGTGGTGTGGTTGAGTTATGTGAGACTGGTATTGTGGTGTATGTAGTTGCCTTCTCCTCCTGCCTGGTCTTGCCAGTCCTGAGTTGAGAGAGCTCAGCCTCCAGTCTGGCTAAATAGCTGCATCTCCCAAGTGTTAGTGTTACGTGGGAGGAGGAGAGGGTTGTCCGTGTACATGAGGCAATTGTAACATTGTCTCAGAATTCCCAGATTCACCAAATGGGCAGGAGAGGACGCCAGCATCTGACCCTTCGACATGCTAGAAAGAATTATGAGTTGGTATAAGACAGAAAAGTAGTGGGCTTAGCAGGGAAGTGGGCACTCCTGGGGGGTTTTGCTAGTGAGAGATTTGTATAATATAGGAGTGCTTGACCTGCAAAGAGAATGCTTATAAGACAAGTGCTGAGCTTTTTGAGAAGAAAAAGCTATTTGGAACAAGTGCTGCACTTTTTAGTGTAGGTGTAAACTGTTTAGGTTCCTAACAGAGCAGTTCTAAGGGAAAAATTTAAGAACAGACTTTCTGGAGCCAGAAAGAGTTTAACCTTGTTTAACCGGCGCTGCCCGATGCTGCTCTAGTGGCAACTCCACGCTAAATCTCGCTAAAGCACGTTAAAGCGTGCTTGATAGCAGGGGCTGGAAAGAAGCAGGAATAGACCCAAAAGGGAAAATAAAACTACAGTTTCAAGTCAGTAACCACCTCTACGGGGGGCAGGGAAGCTGCTCAATGTTAGTCACTGCCACTGATCAACAGAGAGACCCTCCTTCAGCCCAAGCAAAAATGGCCTCACAGAAACTTTCAAACAGTTCAGGAACAGCAAGCCTGTAACTGAACTTTTTTAACTCTCAGAAAAGTGGGAAAAAAGCAAGATTTTGTTTTTGTTTTTTACAGAGATAGCAGAGGTTCACAAGTAATATCAAGTTATAACAGTGCAGTAAATGACCCCACACAAGAGTGCTAGGTCAAGGACAGAAAATATGCAAGTTTTAAGAAAAAACGATTTAAAATTAAGTGCAAACAGGAAATTCAGCAAACAGCTTTTGGTTGTGCTCTAAATACAGCTACTAATACAGAAATCAAGTTTAACAAGCCAGAAAATGCTCAAGCTAGGCAGCTATGCAGAAAAACTTAGCAAATAAACAGAGAAAAATACTTAAAATCTCAAAAGTGGCTCCCTTCTTCTCTCAGCGTTTTTTCCTCTTGGAGGGTGCTTCACCAACAGCCAACAAGCCTGAAAAGACACCCAAACCACGAGGCAACTAGGTTTTAAGAGAGGAAGATGAAGGAGTTATGGAAATGACCCCTAGTGGCCAATAAAACTACAGTTTCAAGTCAGTAACCACCTCTACGGGGGGCAGGGAAGCTGCTCAATGTTAGTCACTGCCACTGATCAACAGAGAGACCCTCCTCCAGCCCAAGCAAAAATGGCCTCACAGAAACTTTCAAACAGTTCAGGAACAGTAAGCTTGTAACTGAACTTTTTTAACTCTCAGAAAAGTGGGAAAAAAGCAAGATAAGGAGAAATTAATGAATTGTAGGCACTAAACTGCCTATAATTGCAAAGTACCTTGCAAAGGTAAGGGAAAACTGTTCTTGTACTTTACAAAAAAGCACCTAAACAGGCATGTCCAAGGGTCAGCTTCCAGTGATTTCTCTTGTCCACCTGGTGAATCTGGGCATAATGGGGCAATGCCTCATGTACAAAGACAACCCTTCTCCTACCACCCAACACTACAACCTGCGAGAGATGCAATTACATAGTCAAACTGGAAGCAAAGCTCTCTCCAGCCAAGATTATGCTAGACAGTCAAGAGGAAAAGGTTAACACCTGCACTACACCTCAAGCAACACATAACCCTTCAAAACCCACACCATCAACACCCACACATAGCAACACCAAATCCACATATGTGGAGGCCCTTAACATTAAACTGCCCAAGTAACAAGGACCTCCGAAGCTGAAAACGCAAACACCAGTCATAACCAAACTGATGCAGCTCACACAAGTGTGCCACCCAATAACAGCCCCTAAGGCAAGACAACGTACCCAACACTTTATCCATAGGTGACTACAGTCAGGCACACTGATGTCCCACTCACCAGGCTGAGCAAGGAGAAAATTACAATAAGCTGCCTGTAGGGTGCCAGGATCCACCACATAACACATGCACTCAAGTCACTCCACAACAAGTACAAATACGACTCTGTCATTTGTCCATGTTGGAGTGAATGACTTGAGACGTGCTTCCATGGACTACATGGAGACATGGAAGAGCTCTCGGATCATGTGGCCCAGGCAGGTATGACCCTAGCCCTGAGTAGCATCCTGCCTTCGCCCAGAAGGATACCACAATATAAGGACAAAATGATTGACTTCAACAATTGGCTAAGCTTCTGGTGTCATTCATAATGGATCCAGTATCGGTCTGCCTGTGACAACATGATCGACGGACCACAATGCTTTGACAGAGATGGTATGCACCCATCACCCCTGGGATTCAGGTTACTGGCTAAAGCTCTTGCCACCCCTATAGTGCCTTTTTAGGCAAGGTTCAAAGGACAAAACCACCACCGTAACAGATACAAGCATGCAAAATCTGAAGGCAATGCTACTCAATGCTAGAAGTTTAAACCTCAAAATGCAGTCTCTCAAGGCACTCCTACAAAATGGGGAACATCGATATCTGTGCAAAAACTGAGACCTGGTTCAAGGCTCCAGAGAGCACTTCTGCAATACCAGGCTACAACTCTTACCACACTTTCTGGCCACCAAACCAAGACCGAAACACTAAAGGTGGAAGTGTCCATACTCACCAAGAATATTCACACCTCCAGGATAGTTGGAAATTCTCCAGATGCAACTAACATTAGGCAAGACTGCATTCCAAATTGCAGCTGGTTACAGATCCCCCACCACGCCCCAAGATTCTCACTACACCTTTTTAAACATCCTGGAAAATATTAAGATATAAACATAGGGTCTATATTATATTCTCGAATGCCGACAATGTGGAATCTCACATTGTCGACACGAGAATAGCGAACGCTCAGAATCTCGAGCGTGTAAACAGAAATGTCCATAAGAGGAGATTTCTGTTTACTACAATGTAGTGCGGTCTCGGAGTTGGTATATTTAAGTAGCAGTGCGTGTGGGGGTGCAGGGAGGCTTCCCCCCTTAAATACATTAGGGTACTTTTTTCTTTTTGTCTTTTTATAAGGTCGACATTTGAAGACATAGATCATATGGAGTCGACCACACGTTGTTCAATGTTTTCAACCGATCTTACAATACAGACCCCAAACACCCAACCTAATACTGGGTGAATTCAACTACCCTGCCATTAACTGGGAAAATTACTCTAGTACCAACACCTTTTCCCAACGGTTCTTGGAATTCATAAATTCCAACGCCCTGGATCAACTAATCCACGGTCCCACCAGGGGCTCCAATATCCTAGACCTGGTCATTACCAACATGGGAGGATAGATGCTCCACACCAGTGGTCACCCCCTCATTGGTCAGGTGTGACCATAAGCAAAATCACCCTTGACATTCACATCCCACCCCCCAGTAAGGAAACCTCTGTTAAAAACTTCTCCAAAGCCAACTTCATGACACCCATGCAGATGGGAGCTGAAAGTTAGACTCCTGAATCCTACACTAAGGCACTGTACGAGCACATCTATTCACGCATCAATCGTGCCATCCCAAATATAACAAAGACAGTCTCCTCCAAAAAAGGAAGCCAATCTGGTGGTCCCCTGCCATAAACAAACTATACAACAAAAGAAAGAAACTGTTGCAGAAAAGAGGAAAATACCTGGATGCAAAAAACTCCCTTACAAGCCTCAGTAAGAAGCGGAGATCCCTCATAAAATCCTGCAAAGCTAGATACGAAAATAAAATTGCCAAATATTCCAAAGACAACCACAAGGCATTCTATAGTTATGTCAAAAATCTAAATGGCAATGCTCAGATATGCTCTAAGCTACAACAGAATGGAATTAAATACACTGATACTAAGGATACTGCCAATATCCTGGCAGATCGATTTAGTGACAACTTCACCCCTCTCTCACCCCCTAAAGGGTCCATCTCAACACCAAAAGATTGCCAAATTCCGGTAATCACGGCCACACATGTAGAAACCGCACACTCCAAAGCTAAGAATACATCATCTGTGGGATCAGATGACATCCCAGGCTGTGTACTACATGAACTACAAAATGACTGGCACCTCACCTAAGTGTCATGTTTAATCTTAGCCTCACCTCAGGCTTCGTGCCCACTGAGTGGCGCACAGCTACAGTTATCCCACTCCACAAGGAGGGATCCACCTTGGATCCCGGGAACTATCATCTCATCAGTCTGACGAGCCTGATCTACAAGGGCATGGAACGCATTATCATGGAACTTCTAAACAGCGACATTGGCAACCTTCAAACACTGGATCCCACCCAGTTTGGGTTCGTGAAGGGCCGATCTTGTCTGCTGAACCCGACTGACTTCTTCGAATCAGTCTCCAGAGCTGTGGACGAGGATAAGGCGGTCCACATAAACTATCTGGACCTCGCCAAGGCCTTAACACCATCCCCCACTCTGGAATCATAGATACTTACTAAGTTGGGCATAAATCCCTATGTCACTTGATGGGTTGCCAACTGGCTTACTGACAGAACCCAGACTGTAAAAGTAGCCAACTCCAAATCCACCTCCAGACAAGTCACAAGTGGAGTACCTCAGGGTTCAGTCCTGGGACTGCTCTTGTTTGGAATCTACTTATCTGAAGTAGAGGCCAACACTAAGGGACTGCAAACTGGGAGCCATTATTGAATCACCAAATGATGCGGATATTCTACAAAAGGGCCTTACAGAAACAGATGCTTGGTGTCAGAGCCATGGGCTCAAGCTTAATGCCAAGAAATGTACAGTTACCCCCTTTGGGAAAAACCATATACCCATGAATTACCACATAGGTAGCAGTATACTAAACACTGAAAGTGCTATGAGAGACTTGGGGACACTGGTGGACAGTGGTCTCACCTGCGATAACCACATTGCCACAACAGACAGGAAATCCTTCTGTGTGGCACACCTCATCACTAAGGACTTTTCATGGGGGAAAAAAAGGAAGTAATTGTCTCACTGTCTTCATCCCTCATTAGACCCATAAAAGAATACAATGCCCCATTTGGTATGTACCTCACAAGATATCTGCAACAGCTAGAAAGGCTGCATAAATACCTCACTAAAAGAATCCCAGGCCTAAAGCAGATGCCCTATGCGGACCATCTAAAAAAAAAACTATAGCTATACTCTGTGGCATATCGTCTACTCAGAGGCGATCTCTGCTTAACATACAAGGCCATGTCAAACCCTGAGCTGTTGGGCATGCTCCACAAAGAAATCCCAATCCCTCAGAGCCACACACTCCAGAGATCTAAACCTTGTCATCACAATGAACAAAACATGCTGGAGGGATAGGTTCCTGACCCAGAGACTCCCCACACTCTGGAATAGACTGCCCATACATGTGAAGCAAAGCACCTCTTTGGCGCTCTTCAAAAGGAACCTTGTTGATCATGTCAGTTGCCCTGCTAGACAGAGGTCCAGGGAAGTAAATATTGTGGAAGAAATATCCAGGGAATTGTTATGGCTAGGCTTGTATAGGCCCTAGGGCCGACAGCCTAGTACCAACCTATGAACCTGTAAGAGTTGGGGCTGGCTAGCAGGCCTTGTAAGACTGCTGTGGCAAATCCAGCTCTGGATTTAGAAAAGACAGGCAAGTGATAATGCTTGGTGAAGGTGTGTAGAGAACTCCAGGTTACAGCTTCAAGAATGTCCCTTGTAGGAACTCCTCTGAGAACTGCTGCAGAGGTAGAAGCAGCTCTAGTGGAATATGTTCTGACCCCCTGAGGGGTTGGCTTTCAATGGTGCTTGTAGCAGAAATGGATGCAGTGTGCTATCCATTTAGAAATGGTCTTGTCCTCTGCCCCTGTTGCAAAGCTGACTAGCAGCTGGTCAGATTTTTTGAAAGGCTTAGTCGTATCAGGTTAGAACCCGAGGTGTCTGTGCACGTTCAAAGAGTGCAGGATCCTCTCCCCTTTATTCGGAGGGTTAGGGAAGAAGGTTGGCAAATGGATAGATTTGGTTGAGAGCCACACTGGACACCACTTTAGGCATAAAGGAAGGGTTAGTCCCGAGGGAAACCCCGTCAGCATGGAAAATAATGAAGGGTTCCACAGCCATCAGTGCCTGTAACTCAGACACTCTTCTAGCTGAAGTGATGGCTAGAAGCAAGGCTGTTTTCCAAGAGAGGAATTTTAACTTTGCTGAAGCAGCAGGTTCAAAAGGAGGAAGCAAGGTCCCAGGCAGGGGTGGGTGCTCTCCTTGGAGGCCTAAAGGAGTATGCCCCTCTCAGGAACTGTTTGATGAGAGGGTGAGAAAACAAGAGGTGGCTCAGTATTGCAATAAGCCGAAATGGCAGAGAAATAGATCTTAATGAAGGAGAAGGATAGACCTCTGTGTAGTAGCTCTGCTAGGTAATCCAGAATTAGAGGTAAGGAGGGCACTGCTGTGCCCTTTCCTTTAGACTGAATCCAAGAACAATATCTTTTCCACTTTTCAGCACAGGATTTCCTAATACTGGGCCTTCTGGCTTCAAGAATTATGTCCAAAACCTGTTTGCTTAGGGTTGCTGGTGGAGTATTTAAGGAATAAAGCCAGGCTGCAAGATTTAGGGTTTGCAATTGTGGATGCAAAATCTGTCCCTCCTGCCGAGGCAGCAGGGTACGAGTCTGGTGTAGGTGGCACTGTTGTCATTCTGCACAGGAGTGGGTACCAGTGCTGGCATGACCAGTCCAGGGCAATCAGAATTGTCCAGGCCTGTCTTGTTTTATCTTTTAGTACACTTGAGAGAAGGGGCAGAGGGGAGAAAGAGATTGAGAGATTTTCCCATTGAAAGGATAGGGTATCCACCTTGCAGGTCCTGCTGTGAGGGTTCCTGGTGCAGAATTTGCTTAACTGGTGGTTTTCGGGGGAGGCAAAGAGATTCACCTCTGGGGTCCCCCATCTCTGGATCAGAAGGTTGAAGGTGCATGGCTCCAATTTCCATTCATGTGGGTCTAGGAGATTTCTGCTCAAGTCGTCTGCCAGTGAATTTAGTTTGGTTGGCAGAAATTGAGTTTGTAGATGAACTTGGTTGTCCAAGACCATGTTCCACAGGACCATGGCTACAGAGTGGGCAAGAACAGGTTCCCCCCTGCTTGCTGATGTACCACATAACTTAGGTGTTGTCTGTTTTTATCAGCAGGTGTCCATGGAAGGATTAGGTATCTGAAAGCTGTCCGAGCATTCTGTACAGTTAGCATCTCTTTTTGGTTGATGTGCAGGAGAATTTTCCTTGGGCTCCAGTGGCCCTGAATACATTTGCCAGACATGTGAGCCCCCCATGCATAGTCAGAGGTGTCTGTGGTCAGGGTCTGGGCAGCATGGGGTTGAGTAAAATGCAGCCCCTTGTTGTGGTTGCATGCTTCTGCCCACCAAAATTAACTCTGCCCTTAGACAAGGTATGATCGGAATAACTGTTTCCAGGTCCCGAGAATGTTGGCACCAAAGACTTTTTAACTACCACTGAAGTTTCCTCATATACAGTCTTGCATATGGAATTAGCAGTATACATGAGGCCATGAACCCTAGGACTTGCAATATTTTTCTTGCAGACAGATGGGTTCTGGTGGCCATTTGTTTGAAGTAGTCTGTCAGAAAGACCCGTGTTTCTGAAGTAAAGAATGTCATCTGGGAAGTTGTGTCCAAGCTTGCTCCCAGGAATACAATCTTGACTGAATACCAGTTATGATTTTTCATTGACTGTGTACCCCAATGAAGTGAGAATGCTTTTTACAAACGCCAGGTGCTGAAGCAGCAATTCCTGACCGTCCGCCTAAATCAGGCAGTCATCGAAGTACAGGTAAATTTGGATTTTTCTCTGCCTGCAGTATGCAATGGCTGGAGCCAGGCATTTTGTGAACACCCTGGGTGCAGTAGACAAGCCAAAGGAAAAGTGCAGAGAACTGAACGCATAGACCCTGCCCTGAAATGTAGATATTTTCTGCATGACACCCTTATGGGGATGTGCAGATAGGCTTCTTTTAAAAGTCTAGGGTGACTACCCAGGCATCCTTGGCTAACATAGGGAGAAGCTGCTGCAGGGTAAGCATCTTGAATTTTGGTACCACCAGGAAGGTGTTGAGAATGGAAAGATCCAAGACTGGGAGCCAAGAGCCCTCTTTCCTGGGTGCCAGGAATAGTCTGGAGTAGAAACCTTGACCTTTCTGTTCTACTGGAACATGCTGAATAGCTATGATATTGAGCAGGGAAAGTATTTGGTCTTGAGCCTCTGCCCACTGGTTTAGAGGAAGGTCTGAAAACCTGCTTGGTGTTGGCAGAGAATGGAAATAAAATTTGTACTCCTGGGATACAATGCTGAGGACTCATTGGTCCTGAATGATGAACATCCAGTCTTTTGCATGAAGGGCAAGTTTTCCTCCTAGGGGCACAAGCAATTGGGCAGGGCTGGGAAGTAGAGTTGAGAAGTCATTCTGAACTTTTTCCATAAGGAGGTGGCTTACCACTCCCTGCTTTAGGGGTGGGGGCACTGCTTTGCTTAGATCTCTGCATACGCAGAGACTGTAGTCTGGTTGGTCTGTTTCTTGTTTGGGAAGGACTGGAAAGGACCAGTGTTTAGAATGGCAATGCCTACTGAATCTAGGTGGTTGTGGTGCTACGGTAGCGTTGTCGCCTCACAGCAATTCTCAGAGCGTCTTCTGTGTGGAGGCATGTGTGAATGGGCATGTCCTTCGTTGAAGGTTGTGCAACAGGGCTGGTAACTCGGCACGTAGACATCCACTACCAAACATTAGCGGACCGGAGTTCTGCTGTGGCAACCCCTAACCGGGATAAGCCGAAAGACACAACAACAACTGAATCTAGGTGGTTGCACTTGTAGAAATTATTTAACAGTTTGCATAGATTTATCTTTTCTTCCATCTTTTAAGAACTTCCTCTGCTTTGGTGCCAAACAGTCCTTATTTAAAGGAGCGTATAGTAATTTAGATTTGACATGATCTGGCAGGGTCTGCTCCTTCAGTCAAGAATGTCTTCTCAGTACAGAGCCAGTGACTGCTGCCCTGCAAGATGCTTCTAGGGCATCAAAGCCATACTGTACAGTATGCTAACTAACTTGGTTTGCAGAGTGCAAAAGCTCTTGCAAATCTTTATTTTCTGCACAATCCGGAAATATTACCATTTTTTGTTTAATCAGTTCCATAATATGTTGCTGGTACTTCAGCATGTAAAACTGGCAATTCAATGCCCTGATAGCAAGAGTTGCAGAGGTCTATACCTTCTTAGCCTGTCTAAAGCTCCGGAATCCCTGTCCGAAGGGGTAGGATTTTTGGCTGTAGTAGCCGTAATACCTTTAGGCCCCTGGGAAATGATCTCTGGATCAGCAGCAGGATTCTTGAAAAGAAACTTGTGGGAATCAGGTACTCTGTAGTACTTGTCAGGTTTCCTAGGTGCCGGAGGTAAAGTGTCTGGAGTAAGACTGGACTCCATGAAAACATCATCCCCAACATCCAGGACGGGGGTATAGCTACAGGCCTGTGCAAAGGCAACTCAAAATTTTTCGAGTCTCTTTTTGGACTGAGAATACTCTTGGCATTCCCAATGGAAATGCTCTCAAGGTAAGCAAGGTTTCACCAAAAGAAAAATCCTCTGGAGGGGAGGCAGCAGGAACAGATTCCTCTGCATCTGAATCCTCATAGGCAGATAAGGGCATGTCCTGATAATCAGAAAGGTCAAAGTCATCGTGACTCCTGGTCTGTAGAATCTGAAGGAAACTGGATTCTTTGCCTCTTGGCAGGGGAAGGCTGGCTTCCTCTAATTAGAGTAATAAGGTCTTCAGCCATTCTGAGTATTTGTTTTTGTGGCATGGGTGCCTGAGCATGCTCTTTGTGCTGCGGTTTTCTAGGCGTAGTGCATACTCTGGGCCTAAGAAATTCGGTAGTTTTGGCTAAAAAATTAAGTCTGTTTGATTCAAACATCGGTAGGATGAAAACCTCCCTCAGAAGCCCGTACCTGCACAGCGGCTTCGGAGCCATCTAAGGTAGAGACATCCGGAGGTTCCATAGTCAAAGAAGCATCTCGCGGCATACCAGACTCTGAATGGGTCTCAGCAGAGGCCTGCGAATCTTTAAGAGTAGGCATCGGATGTTGCAAAGGCACCTCACTGAGTACAGGGGGACTGGCGACTAGCTGAACGTAAGAGTCGTCAGCAGTTTTGGACCTATGTGGTCCGTCTCTGTCTTTATCCTTACGTTTTTTCGGAAGACAGGTAGTCAGGATGGCTTACCAAAGCCATTTCAGAATACGGAGATAGAGAGCGAAAGAATTCAGCAACAAAGATAGCCCGACAACAAATGGTTCGGGCGTCAAATAAGGCACAAAACCGACAGCGAGGAACATCGTGGTCTGGGCCTAAACAGGTGACACAGTAAGAATGAAAATCTCTGTGAGGTACTTGCTTTCTACAGGCAAAACAATTGCCAACTTTTTCTGACATTGGTTAAAAAAAAGAATCCCCAACGGTGTACTTAGCTTTAGAAAAAGTACAGTTTTGTACCTACCATAAATGTAGATGTTCGAGGATCCACATTGCTGCAGTCCTAACTATTGGGTAGTCCGCTGTCCAGTCGGCCCGAATACCAAAGTATATGGCTGACGTCGGTCAGGGCGCACTAGACTGACGTCAGTACGTCAGGGTACTAATGCGCATGACCGACGTCATATCCTCAGTCTTTTCTTGCCCCAGATGTCAGAAGACCCTGAAAAGATAAGGCCAAAACCAAAAACTCCAAACATACCTGCACCAAAAATATGTACAATATATACAAAATTACCAGAATATAACCTCACCTACACAACCACCCCTAAACACAGAGGGGAAGGAGGGAGGGTAAATTGGACTGCAGCAATGTGGATCTTCGAACATCTACATTTAATGTAGGTACAAAACTGTACTATGTTCTTCATTCCACATTGCTGCAGTCCTAACTATTGGGTAGAATCCCAAAGCAGAGGTAAGGGAGGCTGGCAAATCATAAGGAAGCAGGAACTGACAACATGCCTTGCAAAATAGCTGTGGCAAAACCAGCCCTAGACTTAGAGTAGAGAGGAAGGTGATAATGCTTAGAGAAAGTATGCACTGAACTCCAAGTAGCTGCCTCCAAAATATCCTTAGTTGCCACACCCCTTAGAAATGCTGTTGAAGTGGCAGTAGCCCTAGTGGAATGAGGCCGAATCCCAGCTGGAATCTCCTTGCCATGATGGGAATAACAAAATGCAATGCAAAACCCAATCCACCTAGAAATAGTTTGTTTTGACACAGGCTTGCCCTGCGAACTCAAAGCAAAAGAAACAAACAACTGCTGAGACTGCCTAAAATCCTTAGTCCTGCTCAAATAATAACGCAATTGCCTGTGTACATCTAAAGTGTGCAAAATCTTTTCCCCTTTATTTTGGGGATCTGCATAAAAAGTAGGCAAATGAATAGTTTGGTTTAAAGCCACACTAGAAACCACCTTAGGCATAAAGGAAGGATTAGTGCGTAAAGATACCCTATCCTTATGAAAAATCAAAAAGGCTCTACCGCCATAAGGGCCTGCAACTCAGAAACCCTTCTTGCAGAAGTAATGGCCAACAAAAAGCAGTCTTCCATGACAAGTATTTCAATTCAGCAGTAGCCGAGGCTCAAAAGGTTGTAGAGTAAGTTTCTCCAACACAAAATTGAGATCCCAAGCAGGAGTAGGAGCTCTACGTGGGGTCTTATATTCTTTGCCCCTCTAAGAAATTGCTTGAACAAAGGATGCGAAAACAATGGTGGGTCACAATCATAGTGAGCTGAAATTGCTGCAGCATGAATCTTAATGGAAGAGAAAGACAAACCTTTGTCCAATAACTCAGTAAGATATTGAAGAGCCACACTCAATTAGGCTCAGAAATCTCCAAATTGTTTGCTGCACTCCAAAATAAAAATCTCTTCCATTTTTCTGCGTACACTTTCCTTGTACTAGGTCTTCTGGCTTCCATAATCACATTTAAAACTTGTTGAGGAAGTTGAGACCTGCTGTCTTTCAAAACAGAATATGCCAGGCGGTTAGATGAAGAGAGTGAAGCTTGACATTGAGCAGGTGACCGTCCCTCTGAGACAACAGGTGTGGAATCAAGGGTAAAGGCCATGGAGGCTTCCTTACCAGACTCCTCAGTAATGGGTACCAGTGCTGCCGAGGCCAATCTGGAGCTATTAAAATCATCCTTGGCTTGTCTTGTCTGACCTTTAGATGCACCTTTGGTAGAAGAGGCAGAGGTGGAAAAGCATACACATGAAGATTTTTCCAACTGAAAGAAAGAGCATCCACTTTCCAAGCTGTGTGATGAAACCTCTTTGTGCAAAACTTTGGCAGCTGGTGGTTTAGTGGAGAAGCGAACAGATCTATGTCTGGAGTTCCCCATGACACTGTCAATTTTTGAAATACATGAAGATCCAGTTTCCACTCGTGGGGATCCATGATTTGTCTGCTTAATACATCTGCTAAGGAGTTCTGTGCTCCGGCAGAAACCTTGCCTGAAGAGTTAGTTGCAAGCTGAGCGCAGTCTCCCATAAAATCATTGCTTGCCTGCACAATGGGTAAGAATGTGTTCCCCTTGTTTGTTGATGTACCACATGACAGTTGTGTTGTCTGTTAGAATCAACACCTGCCCTGGAAGAAGTAACTCCTTGAAAGCCATTAATGCAAACTGGACTCCTAACATCTCTTTCATGTTGATATGTAGATGCTGTAGTCTGGCAGGCCACTTGTCTTGTATCCACTTTCCATTTAGATGAGCTGCCCAAGCAATGTCTGAGGCATCTGTCGTTAGAATCTGACTCGCCTCTGGCCGGGTCACAGAGAGTCCCTTGTTTAGGTGACATTCCTGAGCCCACCACAAAAATTCCTTTTGAATGCAAGGTATTATTTGAATGACAGTGTCCAAATCCTGGCAGTGCTGTGTCCATACATTTTGAGATACCATTGCAGCTTCCTCATATGCAGTTTGGCATTGGGAAGCACCAGAATACAAGATGCCATGAACCCTAAGGCTTGAAGGACTGTCCTTGCAGTCAGCCCGGACTGAAGAGATAGTTGATGGAAGTAACTGGAAAGATTCTTTTGTTTGTCCGGGGTTAAAAAGGCCATCTGGGCTGCTGTATTCAGTCTCACACCCAGAAAGCACATGTCTTGAGAGGGTACTAGACTGGACTTTATTTCGTTCACAGAATACCCTAGGCATCTTAGCACTGCTATGACATATTCCAAATGCTGTAGAAGGTCTTCCTTTTCTTGAGCCAGAATCAGGCAGTCGTCCAAGTAAGGATAGATTTGAATTCCTTTTAGCCTGAAGTAAGCTATCACTGGAGCCAGAACCTTTGTGAATACTCTGGGCGCAGTAGATAAGCCAAAGGGCAATGCAGAGAACTGATAATGAGAATTTCCAGCTCGAAAACGCAGATACTTCCTGCAACTTAGTCTTATAGGCACATGAAGGTAAGCTTCCTTGAGATCTAAAGTTACCATCCAGTGATCTTTGCCCAGCAGAGGTAAAAGCTGTTGTAACGTCAACATTTTGAACTTGGGAATGTCCAGATAAGTGTTGAGGATAGATAAATCCAAAATTGGTCTCCACGTGTTCCCCTTCTTTGGTACTAGGAACAGGCGAGAATAAAATCCTAGGCCCCTTTCTGGCACAGGAACTGGCTGAATGGCCCCTATTTGGAGCAACAGAGAAATTTGCTTGTGAGCCTCTGTTCTTTGTAGAGGAGGAATGTCTGGCATGCCTTTGAAAGGAGGCAAGGTATGGAAATAAAACCTGTAACCGTGGTGAATGATATCCAGAACCCATCTGTCTTGGGTAATTAAATCCCAATTTTCTTTGAAAAGAGACAGCCTTCCTCCCAAAGGTGCTGCCAGGCGAGAATATACTGGCAGCTGAAAAGGCAGGTCATTGGGTCTGCTTACGAAAGGACTGACCCCTGCCCTCACCAGAAGTCTGAGCAGGGGAACTCCCTGTCCTAGGCCTAAAAGAACCTTGAGCTCTGCCCCTACCACGTCTAGACCTACCCGTAGACTGGGAATCATAAGCAGGATAAGTCCATCCCTTAGTAGGCCAATTTCTACTAAACTTCGGAGGCTGCACCTGCAAAAAAACTTAAGAGTTTGCATAGACTTAGCCTTGTCCTCCATTTTCTTTAAAACTGCTTCCACAGGCGAACCAAACAACACATCAGACTGTAAAGGAGCATCCAAAATCCTTGTTTTAACATGCTCAGCTAAATTCTGATCTCTCAACCAGGCGTGCCTACGAAGAACAGAACCAGTGGCAGCCACCCTCGAGGAGGCCTGCACAGCATCAAAACCACACTGCAAGGAATGTTTACCCACCTGTTCAGACACATGAACTAAATCCTGCAACTCTTTACACTCAATACCTTCTGCCAGAGCATCCACCTTAGATTTCAATTGTGAAAGGAGATAATTCTGATATTTTAACATGTGAAACTGACAATTCAACGCCCTCATGGCTAAAGTGGAAGAAGTATACACTTTCTTTCCCCATCTATCCAAAGCCCTTGCCTCTTTATCAGGAGGAACAGGATTTTTAACAACAGAGGCCTTCACACCTTTAGGCCCCTGAGAGACAGTTTCGGGTCTGCCCTAGGACTCTTAAAAGATACTTATGAGCTTCAGGCACCCTATAGTACCTATCCGGTTTAACTGGGGCAGGAGGCAAAGAATCAGGATTCAGGGAAGCCTCTGCAAAAACATCTTCCACCACATTCAGAACAGGAGGTATAGCTAAAGGCCTATGCTGGGGTAAAACAAGAATTCCCTAAGCCTCTTCCTGGAATCAGAGAAATCTTGACCTTCCCATTTAAAATGCTCCCTCATGGAATGCAGAGTCTCTGAAAATGAAAAATCCTCAGGAGGAGAAGCTGAAGGAGTAGAATCATCCACATCAGAATCAGAATAAGGAGGATACTCCTGCAAGTCTTCAGTCAAGACTCAGAAGCCTCGAACATTGCTCAAAACTCTCAAACTCAGGTTCCACCCTAGACCTCTTATCAGGAGGGGGCATAGAACCTCTAATCATAGTAATCAAATCCTCTGCCATTTTAAGCATATGTTTCTTAGGCAAAGACCCTGAAGCACTAGGAGAAACCCCACTGAAGCTAAACTTGGCCTGCCTCTCAAAGAAGCCTTGGAAACAGAAGGGAGGCTCTAACCACCTTAGGAAGAGAGGGAAGAACAGCCACCTGAGAAGCCCCCTCAGCCTGGCCTACTTCCTGAGAGGATACATCCTGTAACAGTAAAGTCTCTCCCTGAGACTCCAAAGAAACTCCTGGCAGAACCTCCGGCTCCACTGGGCCTTCTAAAGAACCGGCGTCTGGGACTGTCGGTTCTTCCACTCTAGGCTTTGCTGCTTTGTCCTTGCGTTTTTTGGCGAAGCGTCGGAGCATCCGGCGGCATTTTATAATTACAACGCTTCCCAAAACTAACCTGGCACAGTCTAACCTTCTCTTAATAGTGCGTTTGTTAAATCTAGCACAAGAGCGGCATCCAACAACGTCGTGCTCAGGCCCTAAACAAGGTATACACAAAGTATGGTAATCCCTATGAGGTATCTGTTTCCCACAAGAAATACAGTTATTCACTTTTTCTGACATCCGGTTAAATACTGAGGCAAGAAAAAAACAAAATATTCCCCAACGGGGTACTTAGCCAACTTTGATTCGGTCTGAAACGCTGACTTCAGAAACTTTCAGAACGCCAACCTGCACTCGCAAAATTGCTTCTGCATCGGACCATGCGGCAAAAAAGACTGAGGATATGACGTCGGTCATGCGCATTAGTACCCTGACGTACTGACGTCAGTCTAATGCGCCCTGACCGATGTCAGCCATATACTTTGGTATTCGGGCCGACTGGACAGCGGACTACCCAATAGTTAGGACTGCAGCAATGTGGAATGAAGAACATCTTCAGGATTATCAACCTGAAAACGGAAAATTCAGGTAGCAGCCGACTGGCACATGCGAAATGCTTCTGCTTCGGGCTCCTCTTCGGCAAGAAAGACTGATGTAATGGCGTCGGCAGCCTGTTTTTATACCCCTGACGACATGGAAGAAGCAACTACATCCGACGCAGAAATACAAGTTTCTGGTATTCGGGCCAATTGAGGCAGATAACCCAAGTGAGATGACTGCAACAGTGAAACATGAACATCTGATAACAGGGTATTGGCTTTATACTGGATTTAATAGTCCCAATTTTTGCAGATTCTGCTCACTTTACAAAATACATCTTGATCTAATGCTGAACTGCTTAAACTTAGACTAGGGCAGAGGTTCAAGCATAAATGGGTACACACTGGCACCTGTGATACAAAGTAAAAAGTACAGTTTTGTACCTACCATAAATGTAGATGTCCGATAGGTATGCATCTGCAGTCCTAACATGTGGGTTGTCCTGCCTCAGGCAGCCCTTCGGTCGGCTGGATTCCAAAGTCTGGGTCTGGCCTCGGCTGATGTCGCACTTCACCAGACGTCATAGCTGCTGTGGTATAAAGGCATCAGCCGACGCCATTTTCCTCAGTGTTTCTTGCCCCAGATGCCAGGTGCCCTCTAGGAAGGCTAAATTTGGATAAATGCAAATAATTCCAAACAGTAGATATATATATATATACATATATACAAAACAAATACACCATAATAAGTTCCCCCAGCTAGCTAAAAGAGGGATAGATACCCTAGGAATACCACAGAGAGGAAGGAGGGTGGGTAATCCTGACTGCAGATGCATACCTATCGGACATCTACATTTATGGTAGGTACAAAACTGTACTATGTCCTTCAAGGATGCATCTGCAGTCCTAACATATGGGTAGAATACCACAGCCAAACTGGGGGAGGAGGCACTAAGATAAAGATGGTGTAGTCAAGATCCCTTGCAACACAGCAGTTGCAAAACCTGCTCGGGATCTGGAGTATAAAGGGAGGTTATAATGCTTGGCAAATGTATGCACGGAGCTCCAAGTAGCAGCTTCTAAAATGTCTTTGGTAGCCACTCCTCGTAGGAAAGCTGTAGTGGTGGCTGTAGCTCTTGTGGAATGAGGTCTGATATTTTCAGGAGTTGTCTTTCCATGAAAAGAGTAGCAAAATCGGATGCCATTTCCTATCCATTTTGAGATTGTCTGTTTTGAAATTGCTTTTCCTTGCATTCCTGTTGCATATGCTACCAGAAGTTGGTCAGTTTTTCTGTTGGTCTTAGTTCTATCCAGATAGTAGCGTAATTGTCTGTGCACATCCAAAGTATGTAGCAGTCTTTCCCCCCTGTTCTGTGGGTTGGGGAAGAATGTAGGTAAATGAATTGCTTGGTTCAATGATACTCTGGAGACCACTTCTGGCATAAAGGTAGGGTTGGTTCTCAGAGACACTCTATCCTGATGGAAGATAAGGAAGGGCTGTACTGCCATTAATGCCTGTAATTCAGATACCCTTCTTGCTGAAGTGATTGCTAGCAGGAAAGCAATTTTCCAAGACAAGAACTGTAAATCTGCTGTTGCTGCTGGTTCAAAAGGGGGAAGTGTTAACTTTTCCAGCACAAAGTTGAGATCCCATGTAGGTAAAGGTGGTTTCCTTGGAGGCTTTACGTTTTTGATTCCTCTCAAGAACTGTCCGAGTAGAGGGTGAGAGAAGACAGGAGGATCCATGTTGTATTCTGCTGAGATTGCTGATGCATGAATCTTAATGGAGGAGTAGGACAGGCCATTGTGGAACAGTTCTGCTAAGTATTCCAGGATGTGTGCTATGTATGCCAATGAGACATTTTCTCCCTTTGCTGCACTCCAAATGAGGTATCTTTTCCATTTGGCTGAATAAGTTTTCCTTGTGGAGGGTCTGCGAGCCTCCAGGATAATGTCCTTAACCCTCTGAGATAAATCTGGGTTATTTTGTTTTATGCAATATTCCAAGCAGCTAGCTGCAGTGTTTTCAAGTTTGGATGAAGGATCTTGTAGTTGTTCTGTGTTAGAAGTAAGGGACATAGAGGTAGAGGCCATGCGTGTGTCTGAGACATGCTTCTCAGCAGCGGGTACCAATGTTGCCTCGGCCAGTCTGGAGCTATCAGGATTACCCTTGGCTGATCCTCTTTGATCTTCAGTAAGACTTTGATAAGGAAGAGGTGGAAATGCATATGCTGTCAGGTTTTTCCAGCTGAAGGAAAGGGAGTCCACCCTCCAAGCAAGTGGGTGGTATGCTCTTGTGCAGAATTTCTTCAATTCGTGGTTGTGTGGGGAGGCGAACAGGTCTATCTCTGGTAGTCCCCATTTCTTTGTTATGGTTTTGAAAATATCTGGATGCAGCATCCATTCGTGAGCATCCGTGGTAGTTCTGCTTAAGGTGTCTGCTAGTGAATTTTCTTTTCCTGGTACAAATCTGGCCTGAAGTTGAATGTTGAGATTCAGGGCCACATTCCACAGGTCCATTGCCATCCGGCATAGAGGATATGAGTGTGTACCTCCCTGTTTGTTGATGTACCACATGACTGTGGTATTGTCAGTCCTCATCAGCAGGTGACCTTGTTGAAGGAATGGTCGGAATGCCTGGATTGCATGTTTCACTGCCAGCATCTCTTTTAGATTTATGTGTAGATTCAGCTGGTCTTGGGTCCATAGGCCTTGTATGCACTTGTCCACCATGTGTGCTCCCCAGTCTAGGTCTGAGGCGTCCGTGGTGATGGTCTGGATTGGATGAGGTTTGTGGAAAGGCAGTCCTCTGTTCAACTGACAGGCCTGAGCCCACCACTGGAATTCTTGCTTCAGGCATGGAATTATTGGAATCTGGGCTTCTAGACTGTGCTTGTGTTGAGACCATACATTCCTTAGGTACCACTGCAACTTTCTCATATGCAGCCTGGCATGCGGAATCAATATTATGCAGGATGCCATGTAACCCAGGGCTTGCAGGACTTTCCTTGCAGTAAGCCGAGTTTGTGCTGTTAATGTCATGAAATATACTGGTAGTTGCTTTTGTTTTTCTTCTGTGAGAAAAGCCATCCGAGTTGATGTATCCAGTTCTGCACCCAAGAATGTTATCCTTTGGGATGGTACTAGTCTTGATTTTTGCATGTTGACTGTGTATCCCAAGGCTTGTAACAGTTGTATGACCTTTTCCAAATCTTTTGTTAATTTTGCCTTGTTGTCCGCTTGTATTAAGCAGTCGTCCAGGTATGGGTAAATTTGAATTCCCTGAAGCCTGCAATGAGCAATTACTGATGCCAGGCATTTCGTGAATACTCTGGGCGCAGTAGATAAGCCAAAGGGCAATGCTGAGAATTGATAATGCTCTGATCCTGCAAGAAATCTGAGGTGTCTTCTGCAATCTGGTCGTATAGGGACGTGCAGGTATGCCTCCTTGAGATCTAGAGTCACCAGCCAAGACTCCTTGCCCAGCATGGGAAGAAGTTGCTGGAGGGTCAGCATTTTGAATTTTGGAACAATGAGGTATGTGTTCAGAGCGGACAAGTCGAGAATAGGTCTCCATTGATTTTCTTTTCTTGGTACAAGGAAAAGCCTGGAGTAAAATCCTTGGCCTTGTTCCATAGGCGGTACCTTTTCTATAGCTCTCATCCTTAGCAAGTTGTTGATTTGTCTTAGAGCGTCTGTTTTTTAGCTTGGTGGTAGGTTTGGCATTCCTCTCTTTTTTGGTAGTGTGTGGAAGTGAAACCTGTAGCCTTTGTCTATTGTTTGTAAAGTCCATTTGTCTCCTGTAATGTAATGCCAGTTGTTGGAAAATAAAGCTAGTTTTCTGCCCAAGGGTGCTTCCAGTTGTTCCCTGGTAGGCAGAATCAGAGCCAAGTCATTGTGTCTGCCCTGTGGAAGTGGTTGTAGTTGAATCTGTGGCAGTACTTCTCTGGTTGGTAGGTTGCCACTGACGTCCCCTGTAGGCACCCCTGGATTGACCTCTGCCTCTTGGGCGTCTATTTCTGCCTCTCTGTGCTCTGGAGGTGTCTGGAAAGGACCAATTCTTCGAAGGCCAATTTCTGCTAAACCTCGGAGGTTGGACCTGTAAGAAATCCTTGACTGTTTGGACAGATTTTGCTTTTTCCTCCACCTTCTTTAGAACCTCCTGTGCAGGGGAGCCAAACAAACTTTGTTTCTCCATAGGAGCATCTAGGAGTTTTGACTTAACATGGTCTGGTAAGGATTGTTCTTTTAACCAGGCATGCCTTCGAATCACTGTTCCAGTCATAGCTGATCTAAAGGAAGCCTCCAGTGCATCATAGCCACATTTTAAGAAATGGTTACTGACCTGCTGAGAGTTATGTACCAAATCCTGAAGGGACTTGCAGTCTATAGGTTCAGGAGAGGACAGTTTTTTTATTTAGCTGGTCTAACAAAAATTCCTGGTACTGAATCATGTGAAATTGACAGTTTAAGGCCCTGGCCGAAAGAGTAGCAGAAGTATAAACCTTTTTATCCCATCTCTCTAATGCACTAGATTCCCTTTCAGAGGGGAGAGGATTTTTGGCGGAAGCAGCTGCCACAGCTTTAGGGCCCTGTGAAATGGTTTCAGGATCTGCAACAGGGGCCTTATACAAATGTAGTGTGTGTCCGGGACCCTGTAATATCTGTCAGGCTTGGCAGGGGCCGGAGGAAGAGAATCAGGGGCAGTACAGGCATCATTATATGCATCATCAACAACTGTTAGTACTGGAGGAATGGCTAAAGGCCTATGCTGTGGTAAGTGTAAGAAAGTCCTTAGCCTTTTCCTTGAATCTGAAAAATCCTGGCCCTGCCATTGAAAGTGTTCCCTCATAGCATGTAAGGTTTCCCCAAAAGAAAATTCTTCAGGAGGAGAGGCAGAAGGAATGGAGTCTTCTGCATCAGAATCCTCATAAGGAGAATATGGGCCTTCCTGAGGGTCTGAGATATCAGAGTCATCCGAGGAATAGTCTGTAGAAACATGTTCCGGGGGTTCAGTCCTAGGCCTCTTATCTGGAGGGGTTGAGAGGCCCTATCTGGGTGAGGTTGGGATCCCCTGATCAAAGAAATGAGATCCTCAGCCAGGCTGAGCATTTGAGAACTAGAGGTAGGCCTGTGTGAGGGAGTTTTAGCAGGTAAGGCCTTAGAAGATTTAGCTGCTTTAGCCCTGGAAAAAGCCTTGATAGACATAGATGCAGGGGGTCTAGCAGCCCCACGTGCAGGGGTAGATATGTCTAAAGGAATAGTATCTGACAAATCCTGGGTGCTTGCTTCTGTAGGGCCAATTTCAGTAGCCGATTCAACCATGCTCTGTGAAGCCTCGGCTATCGGAGACCTGCTTTCGGCCGAAGGAAGAACCGAGGACTCGGTTTCAGCCGAAACAGAGACACTCGCAGTTGGCCTAACCGTGGTTTCAGCCGAAACCGCGGACCGCAAGTGTCGGTCCTTTTCCTTGCGCTTTTTAGCTAATTGTGTAGTCGGAGTCTGACGGCATTTTGTATGCAAAAGCGGGACCAAAAAACTCCTCTGCAAACTCCGACCGACGTCTAAGCGTCCGTCGGTTGAAGGAAGCACAGGCTAAACAAGCTGATACGTCGTGGTCCGGGCCTAAACAAGGAAGGCAGTAAGAGTGGAAATCCTTATGAGGTATTTGTTTCCCACAAGTTAAACAATTATTTACTTTGTCTGACATCGGCTGAGGCAAGAAAGAGTCTACAACGGGGTACTTAGCTTTTTAGAAGTCTTCGGTAGTAGAAATCTCTGGATCTGACCGACCGGCACTTGCGAACAGCTTCTGCTTCGGGCACCGCGCGGCAAGAAAGACTGAGGAAAATGGCGTCGGCTGATGCCTTTATACCACAGCAGCTATGACATCGGGTGAAGTGCGACATCAGCCGAGGCCAGACCCAGACTTTGGAATCCGGCCGACCAAAGGGCTGCCTGAGGCAGGACAACCCATATG
>NC_056739.1:1691382304-1691524804 GCF_019279795.1 Protopterus annectens
TCTCTGTAGACGCGTGAAATGCGTAAGCTAGTTGAGCGATCTCATGGAGAAAGTCGCAGAACTAAATACGCGCTTCCCATACCTGTCCATCATCCTAGAATCCTTATTAGGAGGATGGACAGAGGAGGATGATTCGGACATTTCCTTTTTAGTGGCTGCCGCCACCACCATAGTATCCACGGGAACTCCTTTTGTAAGGTAACTCTTGTCTTGAGGGGCCGTGATGTATTTGTTAGGTCTACAGGGGACCAGTTCCACTGTATCAGGTGATTCCCAAGCTCTACGGGCTATAAGATTCATAAGCTCGTCAAACAGAGGGGTCACCCAGGAGGTAGAAGGTTGAGCCCCAAATGCCTTCAGCAGTACCGATTCGTCTGCAGAAGGGGTAAGGGATTGTCAATCTCCCCTCTGTTTCAAGATTTCTAAAATGTCAGCAAAAGGGACATCTTCAGAGGAGGACCTTGGGGACCCTTCTGCTTCATCCAAATCTGTATCCAATGTTAAAGATTCCTGTGGGGAATCTATGTGCCTCCTCTTGCACAATCTTTTCCTCGGTACATCCTCAGAAGGGGCTTCTGGGGATGCCTCCGAGGAAGTAGGGGTGCCCTCTGGGGCTTGCTGAGGCACTGGGTCTCGACGCTTAGCAGGGACTGAAGGTACAGAAGCAGAACACGGACCCTTTGGGGAAGGAGAAGAAGATGTCGATGATGTAAGTGTCTGTTCAGACAAGACCTTCCTCATGATGTCGAAGGCACCGGTGCCCCGGTCCGAGGATGCCATTGGTTCCAAAGAAGCCAATAGCCTCCTGGAAACAGGAGCCACAGGCTCCGACCCTGAGGACGGAACCGAGCTGATCTGAGCCGAGGCCCCGAGGGGAAGAGTTGGAACCGAAAGTTCAGTTCGACTGTCCCCCACGGAACCAAGGAAAGACCGTCGGCTCCGAGACCCCCCGGCTGGCTCCGAGGGTGTCGAAGTTAAAGGTGTCGATTGTACAACTGGAGGCTTCGGCACCGAGGGCTCTACACTCATCGGCTCTTTGATTCCTGGCTCCAACGACTCGAGAGGTCTTGGAGGAGAATTGGTCGAAGGGATAGGAAGTGTCTCGAGTTTCGATACCAACTGGGATGAAACTTCAATGAGTTTGGACAGAGCCGAGTTCTCCATTAGCTTCTGTACCACTCGGTCGACGTCGGAATTAGAAAGCGGCCTCGAAGAACGGGTCAAAGAGGCCGAAGCCGCCACCGAGCGAAGGATTGAAGGCGGTGGTAACTCCTATACCAGCTCCAACACGGTAGTCTCAATCAGAGACAAGGACTCAACGCCCGACCCCGAGGCCTTTGGAGCCGGTGTCCAAATCTGGAAAGAGGTGCTCGGAGCTGAGGACTTAGGCTCTGACACTCTTGAAGACTTCGACCCCTTCGAAGACTTGGACACTTGTTCGGTCTTGTCCAGGGCCTCTTGAAATTCGGGTTTAAGCAACCCTCTGTCAACCAACTTCCTGTGTCTTTCCAGCATGACCCTCCCACTGAAGGAATGACATATGGAGCAATCTTCCTGCAAGTGGAGAGGGCCAAGACAGTAGACGCAGGAGGAATTGTTATCAGTAATGGACATCTTTTTTCCACACTGACATCTCTTGAAGCCTGATTTGGCTTTCTCAGACATTTTTAACTGTAAAGTTATGAAAAAATATATATCAAAAAGCACAGCACACTATATATATAAGTTTAAATATGTATATGTATATATATATATATATATATATATATATATATATATATATATATAATAATAATAATAGACAAACAGTTTTAACACTATCTATGTTATAAGGGAAAAAAGGGAAAAAGTTAAGGCAAAAAACTACAATAAAATATAAAAATTACTGTCAATCCTGACAGAAAAATCCAAGGCCTTAACTAAGTAAATACTAAACTATTTTTTTATCTAAGAGAAAAAAGCACACTCTGTTAACTAACACTCTCTACACTACTACACTACTTATAAAACTATTTTAAGCACTAATTCTAACTACAACTTCGAAAAAGATGAAATCTAAAGAAAATATACTGGCCCGAGCCTCTCAGTATGCAATCTGCTGCTAGCGGTAAACTAGATCTGGGGGTTGACATCGGAGGATCATGGGATAGCACTGTGCCTCGAGCTTTCTCGAAGATGCGAAGCTGGTGATGTGGCCGACTCGGAGCCGAGGATCGCCTCCGAACCCGTGTGTGTAAGAACAAACGTCGAGATCGAACAATTTCACATGTCATATTCCTACCATAACATTCCATCTGTGTTGTTGATCTTCATTGATTCTTAATGAATGGGACTCAGTTCCAACTCCTCGGAACTGGCTTGGCTGGTTATACAGCTCAAACCAGCCAAAAACTCTAGAGCTAAGAGTCTACCCACAATGCCCCTCTCTCCATGACCTCAGATCAAGTTTGCAGCCAAAGTATAGGATAACAGAAGCCCCATCTAAGGTGAATCCTATACACCTCCCAGAACAAAGGTCTTAATCTCCAGAAGTCCTTTGGAGGGGGGCAGGAGGGTGTGATGCCAAGAACGAATGAAGATCAACACAGATGAAACGTTATGGTAAGGACATAACTTCTTTATCTGATGTTGTCAATCTTATTTCATTCTTGACAAATGGGACAGTCCCCAACTACTTTAGATCCTGGGTGGCCCTAAGGAAGGATATTTCTGAGCACCATAGAGCCAAAAGATGTTCTTCCCCTGGAGACCATATCCAATTTGTAATGAGTGATAAAGGTATAGGGAGTGGCCCACATTGCAGCTGCACATATTTCTTCCATGGAGGCCTTGGAATGGAAAACAGCTGAAGTGGATACAGATCTGGTGGAATGCGCTCTAACTGGTGCAGCCAGCTTGAGTTTATAATGACTGTAAATAAAGGTAACCCAATCCCTAAGCCGTCTTGATAAGGTAACTTTGGAGACCAGTTTACCCAAAGTGGGACCTGAAAAGGATACAAATAATTGATCTGATTTTCTAAATTGTTTGGTTCTGTCCAGGTAGAAATGCAACTGTCTGTGAACATCTAGCAGATGCAAGCAGTATTCACCTTTATTAGAAAAAACTGGAAAGAAGACAGGCAAATCTATAGTCTGGTTAATATTAGATTCTGGGACCACTTTTGGAAGAAAGGACAAATTGGTTCTTAATGACACCCTATCCTTGTGAAAAATCATATAAGGGTGTTTCACACACAAAGCCTGAAATTCAGAAACTCTCATGGCAGACGTGATGGTCATCAGAAAGAGAGTTTTCCATGACAGGAATTTGAGATTGCATGTGGCTGCTGGCTCAAAGGGCTGTAGCTCTAAAGATTGTAGTACTAAGGTTAAATCCCATAGAGCTACAGGATCCTTGAATGGAGACTTTAGACATAAAGTGCCTTTAAGAAAAGTTTTGCATAAACGATGGGAAATCAAGGTATAGTTATCAAACCCACTGTGAAAATTGGAAATGGCTGCTAATTGGACTTTGATGGTGGACATAGAAGTTCCTAGTTGAAAAAGTGAAGCCAGAAATTCCAAGACCTTGTCAACAAGTGCTGAAAAGGGATCTATATTATTCATATGGGCCAAGACTGAGAATCTCTTTCATTTGCTAAGTCAGAGTTTCCTGGTGGACAGTTTATGAGAAGCCAGAAGGATTTTCTGAACTGAAGAAGATAATTTGTTTTGCCTGGCAATTAATGGAATTGGAGATAACTAGCTGTCAGCTAGAGATTGTGGAGAATGGGATGCACCAATCCCTGTGGGTGAGATAGCAGGTCTGGAACTAGGTCCACAATCTAAGGACAATGATCCATGTGAGGCCAAAGAAAGGGGAACTAGACTTGATGGGGCAATAGCGGGCAATGAGGATCACTTTGCTTCTCAACCTTTGGGCTTTCCTCAAAAATAGGGGAAAAGCATAAAGTAGTCCTGTGGGCCAATCAAGGAGGAGTGCGTCTCTTGGGGACTCCCCCTGCTGGGGAATTAGGCCAAAATAGCTGCTGCATTTGTTGTTCATTGGGGAGGCAAAAAGATTGCAACAAAGCTGGCCCCAGCAAAGAAAGATTCTCATCTCTATATTGTGAATGAAAGACCACTCATGAGGCAGGAGGATGCATCTGCTCAGTTTGTCCACAATCATGTTGGAGCTTCCCTGGGATATGCGTTGCCATTAGAAAATAGTTGGAAGCAATAGCCCATTGCCAAATCCTGAAGACTTCCTGACACAGAGGGTAAGATCTGGTTCCACCCTGCTTGTTCATGTACCAGACTACTGATATGTTGTCAAACTGGACTGCAACAGTCTCCAAAGAAAGGACAGACTGAAAGGCTTGCAACGCTAGAAGCACTGCCCTCAATTCTAGGACACTGATGTGCAAAGTGGCCTCTTGTGGGGACCAAGTGTCTTGGATTGTCCTTCCCAGATAATGCCCCCTGACCTGATTTGGGAAGCGTTCATGGTCACTACAGCTGTGAGCAGAGAGAGAATGAAGGCACAGCCCTATAAATCTTCTGACTTCATCCACCAGGATAGATGGTTCTTGCAACAATTTATTAGTACTGCGTGAGAAATTGGCTGCAACAGAATTGACCATTGTGCCGCCAAGAACTATTGAAGCAGCCTCATATGATGATACCTTGTAAGGGGTACTAAAGTTGTCGTCGCTGCCATAGTTCTCAGAGCTTGAAGGACTAGAAGAGCAAGAACCTTGTTTTTGGAAATGATTATTTGTACTTGTGACCTTAATTTTTGTAGCCTGTGAACAGGAAGAGAGGCTATACATGAAACTGTATTAAGGTGTGCTCCTATAAATTCTAGATCTTGTGTAGGAGTTAATTGGAATTTTTTTATGTTGATCAAAATGCCCAAAAATTCTTAAAGGTGTAACATGAAGTCTGTGGCATGAAGCAATAAATGCCTGGAGGGGTGGTGAGGAGCCAGTTGTCTAGGTATGGAAACACTCAGAATCTGAGCAGTCTCAAGTGAGCTGTTACCGCTGCCATGCATTTGGTGAACATCCCGGGGGCTGTGGTGAGACCGAAGGGCAGGACTCTTTCCTGGAAATGACTGGCTCTCAGACAGAAGCGGAGGAACCTTCTGGAGCATTTGTCCATCTTTATGTGGTAATGCGCATCCTGAAGATCTACAGAGGACATACAATCATTCTTTTCCTGAAAGGGAAGAATAGACTGGACCATGTCCATCTGGAATTTTGTCTGCTGAACAAACTTGTTTAGAAGGCTGAGATCTAATAGTGGTCTCCAGTCCCTCTTTTTTTGGCACTAAAAAGAACCTTGAGTAAAATCTGGATCCCTTTTTTGGTCTGGTGGGACTTCTTGGATGACTCCTTTTTTGAGCAGCTTTTCAATCTCTATGGCTGCTAGATCCCTCTGATCGGGTAGAACATCAGGGATTCATTTTTAGAACTTTAGAAAGAGACTGAAAGGAATTTTGTAACCTCTGGTGATAATTCTCTGCACCCATGTATCAGAAGTTATCATTAGCCAGGCTGTTTGCTGCAGTGAAAATCTTCCCTAGACTGCTTCCAGAGGTAAGCAATTGGGCCTCCATTCAGGAGCGCTTATAGGGCTGTCCAAAGAAGGAATCTCTGCAGCCCTGATTACATGGACCTCCTCTGCCATGGGGAGGGCATCTTCCATTAGAACTTCCCCCTTTGCCCTGAGGGGAATACTCACCATATGTGTCCTGAAAAGGCCCTTGGGATTTTTTGAACCACATTTTCCACTCCTCTGATTTCTTGAGTAGAATCAATGAGGAGTAGAAAAATGGATGCCCACAGCATAAAGGGTCTTTCCATCTTTTGCACACCTGGCTAGTGTCTCTCTGACTTTGGGGCCAAACAAGGAAGATCCATCAATAGCAGCATTGATGAAGGAAGACTTGAAAGGTTCCATGAAGTTACACAAGCACATCCAGCCTTGGAGCCTTATGACAACCCATGTACCCACTGCCCAGCCATTCCTTCAGCTGCATGAGTGATGAGCCGCATGGACAAATTCAATATAGACTCCAGGGTGGTAAGCTGAGAGGCAACCTTATTCCTTACCTCATCAGACACAACTCCAGCTAAGGTATCCGATAGTTCCTTTATCAGATCCCTTTGGAGTCTAGTAAAGTGTGTCATGAAATTCAAGGGCCTAAGAGCAAAATTCAATGATGCAAAGACCCACTTCCCAAACCTGTCCATCATCCGAGACTCTCGGTTAGGACGGTGGACAGTGGAACTCTCCTCGGCAAGTTCCTTCTTGGTGGCTGCCACCACCAGCATGGGATCTACTGCTAAACCCTTTCCCCAATGTGGTTGATCTTCAGGAGCTGTCAAAATTTTATCTGGGCTCTGGGGAATCAGCTCTATGGGAACAGGAGCCTTCCATGCCCGCTGCGAGAAAAGTTTAATAAGTTTGTCAGCAGGAGGGGTCACTCAGGAAATAGATGGGAGAGCACCAAAAGCCTGCAAGAACACAAATTCCTTAGAGGACATGTTGGTGGACTTCAAATCACCCCTCTGTTTCAGGATTTCTAGGGATGTCTCCAAAGAAGACATCTTCAGGGGTTGACCGGGGGGCAACCCTCCCCTTCATCATAATCTGCTTCCGTGACAGATTATTCTGGGGAATCTAGATGCTTTTTCTTGCAAGTCTTTTTTACAGGGTGGCTCCTCAATGGGAATCTCTGAGGAGGACTCCTAAGAAGACAGACCCTGAATGGGATCATCTTGCTGTTTCTGTGTCTGCTGTCCTGACATAAAAGGTGGTGGGAGGTGCGGTCCAGAAGGTACAAATATGTGACACTCCGACAAAGATGGGGCCAGCTGAGAGCCTGCAGAGGTTAATACTCTCTCCATGAATTTGGAAGGCAGGTCCTCCTGAAGAGGGATGGGGCCCGGAACAGAGAGACAACATTGGAACCGGGGTCACACCCTGCTCTGAAGGACTGCAACAGGAGCTGTGGGAGTGTCTGAAACTGTCAGGGCTCTGACAGCCAAATACGGCACCATGCAAACAATCAGTACTGTACTGTAGCCCCCAGAACTGACAGCCAATACACAGTCCCGGCAGTCTATCAGATTCAGTGGAGCCGAAGACATAAGAGCCGATCCCGGTACTGACGATGGAGCTTCTGTCAGCACAGAGACAGCTGGAACCAGGACAGTCAAATTTGTGGTCACCGAACCTGGAAAGGAGGTTGGAGGATAATCTGGAGAAGTCCTAAGAGAACATGCCTCAGTTCCAGAAAGGAGGGAGGTCTGTGAGGGTGCAGGGAGACCCCTGGCCACCAAAAGCTGATCCACTAATCTAACTATGTCCACTTCAGAAAGACTTCTGGTTGAATGGATCGACACTGCCGAGGGACACTCTGGCCTATTCATGAAGGGACTGGGGAGATGGCCCAAAAATGGGTCTACAGAAGGAGAATATCTTCTTCTTGGAGGTACAAATGAGTCGAACTTCAGGATTGTATGCTGCGGAGCAGATGGAGAAGTCAGAACTGAGTGGGAAGTCAATGATGCTGGTGCCGATGAGATCGTTGCAGCAGAGACTGTCAAGGTCGGTGCCAAGGTAGCCAAAATCGATGCAGAAACCTTCGGTACTGATGGGGACCTAACTATCGGTGCTGAAGATTGTTTTTCAATCAGTTTAGGAATTTTACTCCTTGGTTCTGAAGACGCAGATGAAACCGGCGACTTATGAGATTTTGAGTCCGGTGCAGATGATGAGGTCGGCACTGAATGGCTTCTCTTTCTTGATTCTGATTTGGACGACTCTGGCTTAGAAAAGGCTTCTTCAAAGGAGGATTTCAACAATCCTTTTAAAATCAGCTTATTCCGCTGTTCTGTCAAAGTTCAGGCACTGAAATCTTGGCAGATTTTACAATCAGTTTCTAAGTGGGATGCACCCAAGCAATACACACATGAAAGATTCTCATCTGATTTGGGCATCTTTCTTCAACAAATCTGACACTGTTTGAAGCCTGATGTGCCCTTCTGCTTTTCCACCATATTTAAGTAACCCCACACACACACGCACAGACACACTCTGACAGAATGAAAGCAAGAAATACCTATAACAGGTAAAGAAAAAAGGAAGATACCAGCGATGGTATCAAAGAGATTACCTAGGAGGTAAAGTGAGAAAAGGGGAACAAGTTACCAATGATGGTAACATAGAATACCATTTTTAAAAGGATAGAGACAGATTAAATACACACACTCAAAGGGTACAATAGGGAGAAAAAAAGAATCTACTATCTAAAAGATAGAGTAAGTTTTAACAGAACATAAAGGTTTAAAGATATTATAAAGGCACTTAGCTGCAGAGTATCGACTCACGCGTCTTGTTTCAGAACAGCAAAAGAGATCTGAGGTAATGGAGAGAGGGGCATTGTGGGTAGAGTCTTAGCTCAACAGTTTTTGGCTGGCACAAGCTGTATAACGGTTGAGCAGGTTCCAAGGAGTCAGAACAGAGTTCCATTCATCAAGAATGAATGAAGATTGACAACATCAGATATAATGTTAGGCAAAGAACAAATAGATCACATTTAGGAAATGATGCAGCTATTGTCTGCAAAGATCATTCAACCCCTATGAAACAAAACAATGCCCCTGACAACTTTGGAATTCTGGATGCAAGTATTCAGCAATCTAAGGATCTGGTTTGTTTAGAAGGAAACAAAAAAAAAGAAAGAAAGTATGAAGTTCACAACAAACAAGGAAGAAAAAGAAACTGATTAATGACTGTAAAAGAAAGACAATATGTACTAAAAAAGACACTTCTTTGTTATGCAACACACAGGTTACAAGGAATGATAACCTTCAGTCGACAGAAAAAAGGCATCAATTTTCCAAAAGAGAAGGTAGAAAAAGGAGGCAAGTGAAAAGGAAGAAATCAAAACTGAATGTGGAAGGACTGAATAACATTACTGTAAGCAAAAAGGATAGAAATACAAATGTTGACTACATGGCTCAAGATGTGGATTTACAATATCAGCAGGATGAGAATTTAATACACAATGAAAACAGTGGGATTAATAAAACTAATGGTGATGAAGATCTATCCTTTGTAACAATTGATAGAGCAGATATTACTGTATTAAAAGCTGAAGATTCTTCAGAGCTGGCCAGCAAAGACATTCTTATAATTGGAGATTCAATTATTAGAGGGACCAATACATATATTTGTAGAGAAGAACATAAACACTGAATAGAGTAGTTGTGCTTGCCAGGAAGAAAAACAGAAGATGTGAGACAAGCCTTGGAATGCCTTAATGTAAGGAAGCACAGATCGATTTTTATTCATGTTGGTACAAATTATATCATCTGCAAGGATTCTCTGACTGTTAGTAGGGAAATGACAGCTCTCTTAGACAGTATTGCTTGTACTGGTGTTAGGGAGTATTTTTCACAAAACACCAATAGAAAGGATAGTCATGTCACTGTGAATGAAAAGATTTTTTTTGTAAATACCTACATGAAAAGTCCCGTTTTAAAAAATGGAAGCGTGTAGAGCATCCAAGCCTAGTTTTGGGCACACATGTTCAGACAGGATGGCATGTATTTCTCAAGATCAGGGAAGAGAATTTTTGTAGCAGATATTTTGCAATATTTGACAAACAGTAGGCAGGATTTTTACCAGGTTGAAAATTTAACAGTTCACAAACAGCAGCATTTGATTAATCTCTGATGGTTGTTAATGCTAGGAGCATTAATAATAAAGTTTTTTTTAATTAGAAAATTTGCAAAATTCCCACAAGACTAATGTTACAAGTGGTTTGGTATACTGGCAAGCTAGGAGGGCAATAATGCCTGTGCTTGAAATATTTGTATGCACGTACACAGGCAATCATACATTTATATAAATGAAAACAAACCACACCAACATAATCCTAGTCGCAAGCATTTTACATTACAAACCTTAATGACAGACTCCCAGTTGCAAACATTATACATCACTTATAATCTATGCAATCTTTTTCATTTAAAGTTTCAGTGCAGAGAAAGGACTTAAACCAGGATGACTGGACTTTTTGTTGGCAGTATTAAAGAGAACAGCCTTACTCACCACCATTTATTTGGACAGTAGAAAGCCTTTACAGGATTGTGACAGGATAGGAGCAGGAAAGAATATCTTTTCAGACATACCACTCTTGAGGAGAACACAAGACTTCCCATCACCTCTTTTGTTTACTCTTTATTTAGAGCCTCTAACAGCAATGCTGAAATCAATGTATTTTAAAGGATGTTTTAGGACAATACCACTAGCAAATTTCCTTAATTGCTCATGATTTGTTGATATACCTAACGAAGCCTATGAGACCTATCTAGGATCTACAACTTGTCTTTGATACTCTTGTTAATTTTAGTCAGCACGGTATACCATCAGTATAGATAAAACAAAGATGATTTACACAAGTTATAAGCTGAACAAGGAGATAGTGTCAAGACATCAGCTCATGAGCTCTAATAACCATATCAGATACTTGTGACCATTTTTTAGACAGCACAAAAAGTATGATTAACCTAAATTATAAACTAAGTTAAGGTACAGAAACAAATGATTTGGACAGGATGTGCTTAGACATGCTGCAGACAATACAGGCACTAAACTGGGTTATCTTAACACTTATTTATACTGCTCAGGGCATACCCTGAGCTCTCCTAAACAAAGAATGGCCTCCCTGATGAGACTGACCACTAATTTTGTCTAAGGAAGGAATAAAACACAAATGTTCCAGGGATGTAACTCTCCTTCCCTTGAAAGACTGTCTGGGACTTCTGGATTTTATGTGGTACACAAAAGCATCCATCTTAAGAGCAATATTCTTTTTAAAAAATGAAACACGAACAATTTGGAAATCAATATTTTCTGAGATGGCTAGGGAAATTAAGCCATCTACTATCTTTTACACCATGGAAGAGTTAGGAGAAAGATCCAATATGAATAGATATTAGGTTACATTCAGGATGCAGCAAGCAGGTCTTTTCAGCTAACAAAACCAGAGCACTGTATGTGGGACATATTAAGAATGATACCTGGAACAATTTGATAAAGAGATGCCTGTAGCATTTATTAGTTAAATCCCTGAGTTTCAGTTTTGGGAAGATCTTCATGCAGGAATCATGCTTACCTGTGAGGGTTCTGTGAACAGATGTACTAGAAATCCAGAAGACAGGGTTACATTTGACAACTTTAACCATAAAGCTACTGACTTTAATTTACTTAGAAAACCACATAAAATCCAGAAGACAGGGTTACATTTGACAACCTTAACCATAAAGCTACTTACTTTAATTTACTTAGAAAACCACATAGAGAGTGGCCATGATGGGTTAAGTAGTACGTAGAAGCAAGATAAAAAGAGTTATGTAATTATCATAACTTGGAATCTGTGCTATCTAGTGTCATTATTCATTACAGATGGGTCTTGGATCCAAGCTGGCAACTGATGGACAGATCCAGAGCTCAAGCTCCTCCCCTTCTCATAATTCCCTGCTGACCTGTAACCCTCAGATCGAGTTTGCTGAATAAAGAAAAAAAGCAGCACCATCTGCCCAGGAGACTAAACTATCCCCAAGGTAAAACATCATTCCAGCTCTACCAGATCCCCAGAAGAAGGGGGAAGGAGGGTGGGAATGTGATGAATAAAGACACTGGATAGCAAAGATTCCAAGTTATGGTAAATACATAACTCTTTATTTGATGCTATTCATGCTTTATTCACCACGGATGGGTCAGAGTCCCCACCTACTATAAATCCTGGGTGGCCTCAAGGAAGGATATACCGGAGTACAGAGGAACCAAAGGAAGCCATGTTCCTAGACAGCAAGTCCAACTTATAGTATGAAACAAAAGTGTACGGATTAGACCAAATAGCTGCTGCACAAATCTCATCCAAAGAAGGTTTAGCCAAGAAAAGGCTAAAGACATAGCCACAGACCTAGTAGAGTGGACTTTAACTGGTCTGGTTAGTGCCATACGCCTGCTACCAAAAATGTGGGAAATACAGCTAGCAATCCATCCAGAAATAGTTACCTCAGAAACCATTAGACCTTTGCTGCTCTGAGAAAAGGCCACAAAAAGCTGGTCCGACTTTCGAATTTCCTCAGTGTTCTTAAGATAAAAATGTAGTTGCCTACGGATGTCTAAGCAATGCAATGTATACTCCCCCTTATTAGAATAATTAGGGAAGAAGACTGGTTGAGGTTAGCTTCCAAAGCCACCTTCAGAACAAACAAAGGATTTGTCCTAAAGGATACCCTATCCTTGTGGAAGACCACATAAAAGGGGACTTAAAGCTAAGGGCCTGCAACTCAGAAACTCTCTTGGCTGAAGTAATGGCCACTAAAAATGCCATCTTCCAAGACAGAAACTTAAGATCACAAGATGCAGTTAGTTTAAAAGGCTTTTGTGTCAAGGACTGCAGCACCAGGGTTAAATCCCATGGTGGGGAAGGATCTTTGATAGGCAGTCTAAGAAGAAAGACCCCATTGAGAAAGGCTTTGCATAGTTTAGAAGAAAAGGTAGACCCTCATTCAGATTGAAATTAGAGATGGCTGCCAACTGGAGCTTAATCGTAGAGAAGTTAGCACCTTACTGAAAGAGAGAAGCGAAGAAAAGCAAAATATCTGGAATCGGGACTGAAAAAGGATCCAAATTACATTGTCTGGCCAAACAGAAAATCTTTTCCATTTACTGGAATACACCTTCTTCATAGATGGCTTATGAGATGTCAAGATAATACGTCTCACTAGAGAGGGGAGCCTGGACTGTGAAAGTATTACTGGAATTGGAAGAACCAAGTGGTTAGACAAAGAATTTGGAGGTTGGGAAGTGGAAGTTCCCAGGGGTGGGAGATAAAGATCAGGAACTGGATCCAATATCCAGTGAAGATATTTTAGATAAGATCAAAGGAGGGAGAACCATGTGTGGAGAGACCAAAAGGGGGCAATGAGGATGAGAGGGGTCTTCAGGCGGTGAGCTCTTTGTAAGACCTTGGGAATTAGAGGAGTAGAAGGGTAAGCATAGCAGAGTCCTGATGGCCAATCATGAACCAGAGTGCCCCTGGGTGACTCCCCCATGGGGGGGGTCAGGGCAAAGTAGCTGTTGCACTTGTGGCTGACTGGGGAGACAAAGAGATCGCAGCATGGTTGATCCTAATGGTTGAATATATGATGTGCCACGAATGGATTCAGGGACCACTTGTGGGGGCTCAAGACAGACTTGCTGAGTCTGTCAGCCAGCACACTGGAACTGCTGGGAATGTGACTTGCAGGAAGAAAGCCCCTGGAAGACATTGCCTGTTCCCACACTCCCATGGCCTCTCTCCATAGGGGATAAGACCATGTTCCCCCTTGTTTGTTGGTGTACCAGACCACCACATTGTCCGTTTGAACTGCTATGGTCCCCAGAGAGAGGCACTCCTGAAAAGTTGCAATGTTAGGAGGACTGCTCACATCCCCAGGAAGTTTGTGTGCAATTTGGTCTTTGTGGAAGACCACGTGCCTTGAACCGTCCTACTCAGGAAATGCCCCAACCCCAACAAGGAGGCATCCATGGTCACCGCAGCCTTGGGAAGGGGAAGACAAAAAGGCCTGCCTAGAATCAGATCCTGTGACTGAAGCCACCATGCAAGATTATTTCTGCACACCTGAGTAATCCTGACAGTCACAGACATGGGATGAACCTGAGCAGACCATTGGACTGCCAGGGTCCACTGAAGCAGCCACATGTGATACCTGGTGAGTAGCACTAACTGGATGGCAGCTGCCATCGAGCCTAACTCCTAAAGAATGAGATGAACTGATGGGCATTCTAGATGTAAGAAGCGAGACACCTGATCTTGAATAAGCTGGACCCAACATAATAGTAGTGCTGCAGTCTCTGACACTGTGTCCAATTGGATTTCGATGCACTCAAAGCTTTGGCATGGAGAAAGATTGGATTTGGGCAAATTGACTGTAATGCCTAGATGCTGAAAAAGGCTGAGGGCATAACTGGTGGCCATTAGAAGTCAATGCCTTATGGGTGCCGTAAACAGCCAACTGTCCAGGTATGGAAGACCTAGAATTCTTGCAGCCAGAGATGAGCTGCCACCATTGCCATGTATTTGGTGAACACCCGGGGGGGGCTGTGGTGAGACCAAAGGGTAGGGCACTGAACTGGTAGTGATTGGCCCCTAAATGAAAATGCAGATGTCTCCTGGAGTGCCTGGCACTCTTGATATGATAGTACACATCCTTGAGATACATTGAGCACATCCAATCATACTTTCGCAACAGATGCAGAATGGACTGGACAGTGACCATCCGGAACTTGGACTTCTTGACTGACAAGTTTAGTTTACTAGGATCCAATATCTGGCATAGGTCCCTCATCTTTTTTGGCACCAGAAAGAAGCGAGAGTAAGTTCCAGACCTTTGTTGTCCTGTTGGGATCTCTTGGATGGCTCTTTTTTGAAGAAGGTCCTGGACTTCAAGATAGGCCAACTTGCTTTGGCGGGGATGGAATGCCCAAGAGGGATTTTAGAACTGGAGGGGGTGAGAAATGGGAATGAAGTAACCTCTGGAAATAATTTTTAACACCCACTGATCAGAGGTGAGACTTGTCCAGGCTAGTGAGTGAAGGCAGAATCGTCCCCTGACTGCCTTCAGGGCACAGCAGTCAGGCAGCTCTTCAGGAGCACTGAAAGGGCTTCTCTGAGAAAGGTTGAGATCCCTCACTCTGTGGACCCCCCCCCCTGCCCCTGGGGTGGCATCTGTCATTGAATCCCCTGCCCCATCCTGCAGAACAGGATTCTTGAGATGCATCCTGGAAGACAGACCGAGTCCTGCAGAACCAAAGCTTTGTACTCCCCTTCTGAAACTTGGAAAAGGAATGTTGGGGAGTTACTTATCTACCACATGAGGAAGCTCGAGACTGGATCACATCCTACAAGTTCAGCAGCAAGTGATATGTGAGGGTTACAGGTCAGCAGGGTATTATGGGAAGGAGAGGAGCTTGAGCTCTGGATCTATCCTTCAGTTGCCAGCTCGGATCCGAGGTTAGATTCAACACCCATCTGTGATGAATAATGAGACAGACAGCATCAGATCAGTAGGTAAATGCAGGTAGATAAGTACTGTATAATATATGTGTGTGTGTGTGTGTGTGTGTGTGTGTGTGTGTAAGAGAGACAGAAGACAAACACTGATAAGTTTGGATTACTCTAGGAACATGACATGTATTAACAGATTTTTACTGAGGTATGGCACAAATTGATACTAACTCCTAGATATGCTACTAAATCAAGAAAATATAAGTTCTTTGGGTGGTAGTACTTTTTCACACTTTTGTCATACACCTGTTAGGCTATTTATTATGAATCCAACTGTTAGGGATGTTAAAAGTGTTGCACATGGGCACTGGAGTTATATCATTTTTGTTTTTGGAATGTCCAAAATTTCAAGAATTTAAGGGTGCTATATAGATCATCTGGTCACTCTTGTCTAGTCTAGCTTGATTACAGTTAAAAGTCTAATGTTAATGACTGGGTGTGGTACTGAGAACTATGCTACTTAATTTTTTTTAGTGGTGAAGAAGGATATTACAAAGAGATGAAGACAGAGTGAACCACTGAAGATTGAGGAAATAAGAACAATTAATCAGGAATTAATGGAAACGGAGCATGAGATAGATACAGGTAGTACAACACTGAGAATATTAGTTAAAAGGTCAGTCTGCCAAGCCAAAACTGATACTCCACAGATATCAGGAAAGAGTTAGTTTTTGAAGAGAAGGTTAACACTAAGTTGAACTACCTAGTATAGAGATGTTAAAGTAAACTGAGAAGATTAAAACAATTAAAATACTACATTTATTTATGATTTTGGCTTGCCATCTAGATGGGATTATATAAAAAGAAACAATGAAACAGACTGATTTTCTTTGTGAAATGTTATAAGTGTATTATCTGGAGTAAACTCTGCTAGATTCATATTAGATTTTATATTAACATTGCATCACACTTCCTTCTCTACATAACACAAAGTTTACTGTCTATTTACCTTTTGAACCTTATACGCAGAATATGAGTGCTGTGGATTTTGTCCATGGTTGTGTTTCTTCATTTCTACTTTTTTATTCCTCCATTGCTCTTATTTTGTTAAGTTATGCATTACTATAGCTTGTGCTGCCTGAACTAAGAAATTCTGTACTTTGGATGTTTATTTAAAAACTCTAATAAAACTGATATTTAAAAGAGATACAGAAATAAAACACACCTGATTTGTGTGTACAGTAAATTCTAATTAATATTTACTTTAGGGAGTTTAACCTGTACAGTGAAATCTGCCTGAAGAGAAGCAAAATGTGACAGTTGGAAAGAAATTAATAGACAAAGGCCAATAACTACTGAAGTGCCACAGAGCTCTTTAAAATGGTAAAGAGTTATTTTAGTTTAGTAGCTGGCATCTGATATCATAATGGGGTTGTAAAGCAACCTGTAAACTGAAGGCAATGGTGGGTGCAATGGTTACAGATGAAGAAGTAAGTTATTAACAAGACCTTATACAGTTTACAAGTTTGACAGGAATGGCAACCAGAGTTTAATGTAAATAAAACATTACAAAGTTATGTACTGTGATACAAAGCAAATATATGGAAAACAAACAAGCTAAGAGGGATGCAGCATGGAAAGGAGACAAAAGAAAAAGTATGGTACACATAGTTACCTTACCATACACCAACAGTAGTTCAAATAGATCAATGCTGCATTAACCATTACACATGGGGAGTACTCTGCCCAGGATAATGTGCAGTCTACAAAGCTTCAGGCATCTTCCTTGTATGTTGTACATCTAACTTTAGCATAACTGGATGTGCTAGGGTAACAAGAGACATACAGATGTGAGAAAACTCAAAGCTTCTTTATCCTTAGAAAGGGAAACAGAAACCAATTGCTCCAAGTGAAGTCTTGTCATTAAGAGAAAAAGGAGAAGGCTATCTCAGCCAGGGAGGGGATATACAGGGAAGATACAAGTACTGCAACAGTGAGCCAAGTTAACTACACATCTGTACTATGTTTTTCATCAGATCACTGCTGCAGTAGGCATTACATATGAGATGACTGTCAAAATTCAAGAAGAAATGGTGGATGGAGAAGGACCAGAGTCCAGAATTCTAGTGTTGCAGTGGAGAAATCTATTCCTGCACTGGAAACAATATCCAGCTTGTAATGTTTGGTAAATGTATGAACAGTAAACCAAGTATCTGCTTCCAAACAGATCTAGAATCCACACCCTTCTAGAAAGCCCTAGAAGTGGCAACTGCATTAGTAGAATGAGCCTTGACACACTCAAGATGATTGATTTCCATGGTTAGCATAGCAAAACTGAATGGAGAGGGAAAGTCATCTAAAAAGAGCTTGTTCAGAAGCTATCTGTCCCCTTTTCTTACCATCATGACATACAAAAAGTTGATCGGATTTTCTGAATTCTTGAGTTTTCCCAATATATCTATTCCCATGAAAAATCCTTTCTCCCTTGTTTTGTGGTCAGAATAGAAAACAAGAAGCTGGACAGTTTGATTATGGATAAACTCAGATACAACTTCAGGCATAAAGGAAGGACTAGTTTTCAGACTCACCCTAACCTCATCAAAAATGACTGAGTAGACATATAGTCCTGTACTTCAGATACCTGTCTTGTAATGGTTAATAATGCAAACAGGGCAATCTTCTAGGTTAGAAACTTAAGAGCACCACCATCAAGATATCAAATTATAAAATGGGCATCAGGTGGTGCCCTCTTCAGGTCTTTCTTGTCAAGACTATTGAGTCCAATGGTCCTAGGTAATAGCAAGACCTTCCCAATTGACCTAAGTATAGATCAAGGACCCTAATCTAAATGGAAAAAGAAAAAGGAGTGGTGGGATGATGAAGATGTGAAGTGAGATGCACCCCAAACTAAGGAAAGGATTCAAGAAAGAAGAGGTGGAAGGAAAGTGGGAAAGATACTGCAACATAGTCCTGCCCGAACATTCACAACTATCGTAAAAGTAAACAAAGGTGTTCTATGTTCATCGTAGTCAATATTGCAGTAATGATTCTTGAGAAGTCTCCCAGAGCTTTTAAGGGGGTTGTTGAACAGAAGTACTGGCTGGGGAAGAGAGGCTCTGCAAAATATCAGAGGCAAACCCAGCTCTGGCCCTTAAAATTGAGACAATGTGGTAAGGTTTAGTGAAGGTGTAGATAGATAACCAAGTTGTTGCCTCTAGAATGGCTTGAGTGGGCATCCATTTTATAAAAGCACTAACAGTAGATTTATGGCTGGTGGAATGAGCTCTGACTTTACAAGAAAATTGCTTGCCATGGCCATGGTAGGAATAACAAAAGGTGATGCATATAACTATCCATTGAGAAACAGTTTGTTTAGTCACAGGTTTTCCTTGCTTACCTTCAGCAAATGCTACCAACAGTTGGGTCTGATTTGTTAGAAAATGGTCTATTGCAAGTAATATCTCAACTCTCTGCAAGTTTAAGGAATATATAATTATTACTCCTTTGTTTTATAAATTTGGGAAGAGCACATGGAGATGAATGGCTTGACTCATTAGTATTTTTAAAAGCACCTCAGACATAAAAGGGGGCTAGTTTTAAGGGTGACATATCACTGTAGAAGAAATGGAGGTGCTCCTTGCACATTAGGGCTTAGAGTTCACAGTCATACCTGGTAGAGGTGAGAGCTAGAAGCAGAGTGGTTTTCCATGCTAAAAGCTTTACAGGAGCTGCAACTAACAGTTCCAATGGTGCGAGATGGAGCCTTTCAAGCACAAAATTTAAATACCAGGGAGAAACAGGTTTTCTTCTATGTTAAAAAGAACAGGCCCCTGCACGTATGGTAGCTGCATGGCTCCAAAACCAAATCACAACCAAAAAAACAGTACAGCAAGCAAACAGTGACAAAAGAAAAGATATTTATTGGGAGGACATAAAACAAAAAATAAAGCAAACAGACTGGTTTCAGCTGTCACTGTTTGCTGGCTCTGCTGTTTTTTTCTTCTATGTTGTCTGAGATGAATAATCTCCTTAAGGCAACCTGTACATGGTTCATCTCCCAGGTCCACTGCTTGTAAACTTTTCATCTCCCAAACCCCTGCTTACACTTATCAAGGGTATCAGAATTTGTCAGATATTTGGGATGCATGGCTAGGCTTAAAAAGGCCCTTGTGGTTGTTAGCCTGGTAAACTATGAACCAATTAAGAACATGTTTAAATGTGGATGAGAGTAAATATGGGGAGAGCTTAGGAGGAATACTGAGATGGGCAAGGCATGAACCTTGATAATGGAATAGGATAACCCGTCTGAATAGGTAGGAGAGGTATTCACAAATTTGAAATATGTTACATTGTGAAGACAGAAGCATCTAGCTTGGTTAACAATTTCTAGTGCCTGGTTTCCTGGCCTCTTTCAGGATGGATAGGATATCTTGCGAGTGGGGTAAAGTGGATGGATCAAAATCCAGTCTTCCAAATATAATAGGTGAGGATACTAACATCTTATCATAATGACAACACTTTTCATATCATCATGGACTGTAAATGATCTCATAGGTACAGACAGAAAGGAAAGAACAATGAATTATACTATGAAATGCACCATGGAAACAGAAATGTATAGGAGACGCATTTGGAAAGAACTGAGCATGCGAATTTGATAAAGTAAGGATTTCAGGGTTTATATTCAGCAGAATATCAGAGGCAAAGGAAAAGAAAAATGGTTATATTAATTGCTAGAGGAACTTCAATAGGGATAGAAGAGGAAAAAAAGATAATAATGGTAAAGTGGTGGTAGTAAGAGGCTACTGGCTAGGGAAGAGGATTACGCTAGCAGATACTTACATTCCACATAAAAAAAGTTATGTTCATAGGTAGGTTCATAGGTAAGTACTCGGCTATCTGCCCGAGGGCATCTGTAAACCTAGCCAGAATGTGTTGGCTTTCGCTGCCCCCTTAGATTAGTTCCCTGTGCCTCTGTCCAGCAGAGCCATTACATTGATCCCCAGGGTAAATTTTCTGTTTCCCATCCACTCGTCAAGGTTTCCCCTTGAAGAGTGTTAGTGAGGGTCTCTGCCTAATGTAGATTGGAGTCCTGTTCCAAAGCATGGGGAGTCTCTGGGACAGGAATCTATCCCTCCAGCAAGTCCTATTTATTGTTGTGGTGAGGTTTAGATCCCTAGAGCGTGTGGCTCTCGGGGATTTGTTTTTTTAGGTGGAGCATGTCCATCAATTCTGGGTTGGACATGACCTTGTATGTCAGGCAGAGATTACCTCTGAGTAAGCAGTATGCAACCGAGTACAGCTGGAGTTTCTTCAGTCGGGCTGCATAGGGCATCTGTTTGAGGACAGTAATCCTCTTGGTGAGGTACTTCTGTGGTCTTTCCAGCTGTTGCAGGTGTCTTGTAAGGTACGTCCCAAATGGGGCATTGTACTCTATGATGGGTCTGATGAGTGATGAGTAGAGGGGCACAGTAATCTCTTTTGTTCTAGATGCGAACCCTTTTGTGATTAGGTGGGCCACATAGAAGGATTTTCTAACCACCTTGGCAATATGATTATCAAAGGAGAGATTACCAACTACTTGGGTCCCCAGATCCCTTATTACATTTTCTGTATTTATGGGACTACCACGTATGTGGTAGTTCATGGTACTGTTTTTCCAAAGGGGATGACTATGCACTTTTTGGCATTTAGCTTGAGGCCATGATTTTGACACGAGGTATCCATCTCAGTGAGACCCTTCTGGAGGATGTCTGTATCAGCCAGAGAGTCAATTATGGCCCCCAGTTTGCAGTCGTCTGCGAACTTGGTCAGCCATAGTCCTCCTGTGCTTGCCTGTACCTCTGAGAAGTATATACCAAACAGGAGGGGGTCCCAGGAGTGAGCCCTGGGGGGTGCCACTTGTAACCGGTTTACAGTTGGACCTAGAGCCTGCAACTCTCACCGTGTGGGTTCTATCCATGAGATAATTGGCAACCCATCTCATGACGTAGGTGTTTATGTTCAGCTTGGTGAGCTTGTCTATAATACCAGAATGGGGAATGGTGTTGAAAGTCTTTGCAAGGTCTAAGTAGGCTGTGTGGACCTCCTTTCCCTCATCTAAAGCCTTGGTAACTGTCTCAAAGATGTCCACCAGGTTTAGGAGGCATGATCTGCCCTTAACGAAGCCAAACTGGGTAGGGTCCAATGTTTGGAGGTTCTCAATGTCTCTGTTAATAAGTTCCATGATGATGCGCTCCATAGCCTTGCAGACCAGGCTAGTCAGGCTTATAGGGAGATAGTTCCTGGGGTCCATTGTGGCTCCACCTTTGTGGAGCAGGATAACTGTTGCTGTGCACCACTCTATGGGTACGTAGCCTGTAGAGAGGCTGAGTTTGAACAGTGTGTTGAGGTGAGGGGTTAGTTCATTTTGGAGTTTGTGTAAGACACAGCATGGGACACTGTCCGGTCCCATTGAAGCTGTGTTTTTGGCTTTGGATAGGGCTGTTTTAACCTGTATGTCAGTGACTGCTGGGGCTCTACATTCTTCTGGTATGGTTATGGGCTCTTTAGGGGGTGAAAGGGGGGTGAAGTTTGCACTAAACCTGTTTGCCAGAATGTTGGCAATATCAGTCGGTTCAGTGTATTTTGTGCCATTCTGCACTAACTCAAAGCAGATTTGAGAGTTTCCACTTAGGTTCTTGGCATAGCTAAAGAATGCTTTGTGGTTATCTTTGGAGTCCTTGGCAATTTTTCTTTCGAAGCTAGCCTTGGATGATTTTATGAGGGATTGTAGTTTCTTGCTGATACTGATCAGGGATGTCTTTCCTTCTTGGGATTTTACTCTTTTCTGTACTAGTTTCCTCCTTCAATTGTATAGCTTGTTTATGGCAGGGGTCCACCAGACTGGTTTCCTTTTCTTGGAAGAGTGAGTCTTGGTTTTACTTGGGATAGCATGATCCATGCATTCTTGCAGGTGCTCATAGGGTGCCTTTGTAAGGGATTCAGCAGCTTGGACAGCGCTGTCCTTCAGCATGAGGGCTGTGAACCTTTCCACCTCGGTCTTAAGTAATGTGAAGTTTGCTTTTGAAAAGTTTCTCATGGTGGTTTCCTTGAGTGGGGGTGGGGGTGGAATGTGGATATCCAGAGTAATTAGTCTATAGTTTGATCTAACCAGCAAGGGGTTGACCTCCAGTGTAGAACACCGGTTGCCCATGTTGGTGATGACCAGGTCCAATATGCTGTCACCTCTGGTGGGGGTGTTGACCAGTTGATCCAGGGCTTTCGAGTTTATAAATTCTAGGATGCGTTGGGCAAGGGAGTTAAGTACTTGAGTAGTTCTCCCTGTTAATGTTTGGGTAATTGAAATCACCCAATATTAGGGCGTTTGGTAGGACCTTCATATTTTCCAATGTCTACTGAAATGCTAAATGGGGGTCCTGGGTCATGGTGGGTGATCTGTAGCAAGCTACAATTTGAATTGCAATTTTGCCTATTGTTAGTTGCACATGGATGATCTCTGAGGCATTGTGCTGTGCCACTAACCTGGAGGTGTGAGTATCCTTGATGAATATGGATACACCCCTGCCTTTTGTGTTTCGGTCTGGGTTATGTGGCTGAAAAGTATGGTATGAGTTATAGCCTGGTAGTGCTGGGATGCTCTCTGCAGCCTTAAACAAGGTTACTGTTACTGCGCAGATATCAGTGTTCTCCATACTGAGGAGTGCCACGCATGCATGCATTTTGAGGTTTAGACTTCTGGCGTTGAGTAGCATTACCCCTAGTTTTTGGTTACTTGTGCTATTTACAGTGGTGGGTTTGTCTTTTGAGCCTTGCCTACAAAAGGCACTATGGGGGCGGCAAAAGCCTTGGCCAGTATTCGAAAGCCTAAGGGTGACAGCTGCAAGCCATCTCTTGTGAAGCAATGTGGCTTGTCGAGCATGTCATCCCAGGTGGACAGATACTGGATCCTCTTTGAATGACACCAGAAACTTAGCCAATTTTTGAAATTGATCATTTTTTCTTTATAATGTGGCATCATTCTTGGTGAGGGCAGGATGCTACTCAGGGTCAGGGTCATACTGACCTGGGATATGTGATCAGAGAGAGCTCTTCCATGTCTCTTTTCATGTAGTCCAGGGAGGTACGTCTCAGGTCATTCACACTAACATGGACAATGACAGAGTTGTATTTGTACTTGTCCTGGAGCAACCTGAGTGCTTGTGTTATGTGTCGGATCCTGGTGCCCGAAAAGCAGCTAACTTTAACCTTCTCCTTGTCCAGCCTAGTTAGTGGGACATCAGTGTGCCTGACTATAGAGTCACCTATTACTAGTGTGTTGGGTATGTTATTTTGCCTTAAGGGCTGTGATTGCGTGGCACACTGATTATGTGAAGTATGTGTTTCATGGTTTGTGATGGGTGTGGAGGTTGCTTGGGTATCTGCTTTGGAGGTCTCTGTTGCTTTTGCAGATTTTTATTTAGAGCCTCCGAGTATGTTTTCGTGTATTTATGTGTTTTATTTGCTGGTGTAGGTTTAGTAGGTCTATGTGAGACTGGTGGTGTGTTGCAAGTATTTTCCTTCTCCTCTTGACTGTCAGTTCCAGTCTTGGGTTGAGAGAGCTTTGCCTCCAGTTTGGCTGTATAATTGCATCTCTCACATATATTAGTGTTTGGTGGTAGGAGGAGAGGGTTGTCTGTGTACATAAGGTAGTTGTAACATTGCCTCAAAATGCCCAGATTCACCAGTTGGACTGGAGAGTACACCTGAAACTGCCCTTTGGGCATGCCTGAATAAGTAAAGTGAGCTGCTTTACTGACTGGCTGGTAGGGACGAATAACGAGCCTTGTTCTTCTGGACAGTATAGGGGGGGGGGTCTAGTGCTAGGCTTAATTAGTGCTTGTAAGAAGTTTTGAGAAAGCGCTGGGCTGTGAAATGAATGGTTTGAGTATTTAAGTTGAAAGTATGTCTAGTTCCAAGGGAAAAATTGAAGAGTAGACTTCGTGGAGCCAGGAATAGTTTAACCCTAGCTAACCGGCACTGCCCAGCACACAAAACCACGCAAATGCGTTTTTATAGCAGGGAAATGAAAGAGATAGAAATTAGCCCAAAATGGCCAATAAACTACTAACTTCTGGGCTGAAACCACTCCTCCAGGGACAGATAAGCTGCTCAAAGCTTCCCTCTTTCACAGGTGAACAGAGAAACTTCCGTCTATCCAAGTAAGGTATGGGCAACACATAAACTTGTAACATAGTCCTGAATTTAGCAATAACCTGAAAACTAGACTATACTAGTTCAGAAAGGCGGGAAACAAGTATTTTTTTTTTTTTTCAGAAAATAAAACAGCTACAATCACAAACCCCCGACTTTAAATGGACAGGAATGGCTATCGCACTTTAGTGTGTAGCCTACAACAGTTAAACAGATTATTTAAACACAAAAATGACTTAGTTCAAGTGCAGGCAGCAAATATGTACAATATGTAGCAGAAACAAGCTTTTTAAATCGCAAAAACACTAAAAAATTGGCGTTTTAGGCAGAATTAGTTAAAGACAGTAAGAAAATGCAGAAAAATGATACTTAATCACTCCAAATTCTCTCTTTTGTCTCTCTGCTGATGTAGAACTCTGCAGGACACCTGGCAGGCACTTGCTGAGCTGAATACAAGTGCAAAAAATGTGCAAATTTGGTTTTTATAGCAGGGAAATGAAAGAGATAGAAATTAGCCAAAAATAGCCAATAAACTACTAACTTCTGGGCTACAGCAAACAAGGCACACAAATTTCAGAAAGAAACAACTCAAATAAGCAGGCACAATAAGCCTTTAGCAACCACAAACCACAACCACAAAGCCTTTAACCAGAAGTTCCCAGCTGAGAAGGTCAGAATTTAGCCTCTCCTCCCACAAGACTGCAGACCACAAATCTTCTTAATGTAAAATAACTGGCCTGAAGCCCCACGTGCTTAAACCAGAACTAATGCGCTTTTAGAATAACAGACACTGAGCCTTCAATCGGCAATTCCCAACTTAGAAGGATGTAAGCTACCTGTCCTGCTACAACAATGCAGTCCACGAACCTTCTTAATGTAAAACAACTGGTCTGAAGCCAGAGTGCTTAAACCAAAAGGCTTAGAATAACAGTTACAATTTAATCAGGCTACTACCAAGCAGTAACAACTGCAGCAGAATAATACAATTGAGTACTTGTAAGAAGAAGCACAAGCAAAATAAAGTAATAAAGTGGGAAGAAACAATTACAGTAAAAGCAGATGAATAAAGTGCATTTTTTATAACAATAGAAAACGAGCAAACTGATTTAAACAAATTACCCAATTAACCAGTAAAAAACTCAAAACTGAGCCCTGTTTCAGCAGTCTTCAATCAGACAAGTTCTAACTGCACACACCTGCCACTAGGGTGCAGGGGAACCGTCTCCAAAACAGATGGCCTGGATCTGATCGTTGCTCAAGTTATACAAATAAAGCTAGATTCAACAGGCCTGAATCTAGTCTATGCTACAGCAGACAAGGCACACCAATATCAGAAAAACAGTTCAAATAAGCAGGCACAGTAAGCCTTTGGCCAGAAATTCCCAGCTCAGAAGGGCAGAATCTAGACTCTCCTCCCACAAGAGTACAGATCACAAACCTTCTTAATGTAAAATAACTGGGCTGGAGCCCAAGTGCTTAAACCAGAACTAATACACTTTTAGAATAACAAACACTGAGCCTTCAATCAGAAATTCCCAACTTAGAAGGATGTAAGCTACCTGTCCTGCCACGACAGTGCAGACCACAAACTTTCTTAATGTAAAACAACTGGTCTGAAGCTCAAGTGCTTTAATCAAAAGACTTAGAATAACAGTTAGGCTACTACCAAGCAGTAATAAATGCAGCAGAATAAACACAATTGAGTACTTTTAAGAAGAGGCAAAAGCAAAATAAGGTAATAAAGTAGGAAGAAACACAAATACAGTAAAAGCAGATAAAGTGCATTTTTTTATATATAACAAGAGAAAACAAGCAAACTGATTTAAACAAATTACCCAATTAACCAGTAAAAAAAAACTCAGAACTGAGCCCTGTTTCAGCAGTCTTCAATAAGACAAGTTCAGGGCCTAAGTGGGTATGCCTACTCAGATGCTCTCTCTGTACTAGACAGGATGAGCTAATGAGACTAGACTAAGATAGAGATGGGATAGGGATGAACAGATGGGAATGGTAGGAATGTCTGAAATCAAAATATGATCTCACTGTACTCGGTTGAGTGAGCAAATGAGATGGGCCCAGGAGGAGTGTTCAAACACTAATTTACAGGAGGGGCGGTCAATTCCAAAGCCACCAAGATTAATACCACAACAAGAACATGGAGGGTGGATGGGGAACCTAACTGCAGAGACAGAGAGAGCTCACAATTTTCAGTGAACAAATAAATAAGCAGATAAATATAGTACTATTTTAACACAATATTCAATTAAACAATAAAACAGAAAAAATAAAATGCAGTACTATCTTATAACACTGAAAGTTTGTACTTATCTCAGCTTGTAATAAAGTTGATGTAGGTATGTAACAGCTAACCAAACAGCTCAAGTATGCAACTATTCAGCAGAAATAATTTCAAAGATAAGGGACTAAGACATTAAGGCACAGAGAAACCCTCTAGGCTAAGACTTCTACACCGAATATCAATGAAGTGAGAAGAATAAACCCACTAACTGCAGACACAGAGAGAGCTCACAATTTTCAGTGAACAAATAAATAAGCAGATAAGTGCAGTACTATTTTTAACACAATATTTAATGAAACAATAAAACAGAAAAAATAAAATGCAGTACTATCTTATAACACTGCAAGTTTGTACTTATCTCAGCTTGTAATAAAGTTGATGTAGGTATGTAAAAGCTAACCAAACAGCTCAAGTATGCAACTATTCAGCAGAAATGTCATAATACATCTGTGTTATCCATTTTCATTCTTCATCAACTGATTGGTTTCAGATCAGACTTGGCCACTTCCTTCAGCTCCTCGGATCCAACTCTCAAACTCCCCCCTTTACCCCTAATGCCATGCCAATAAAACATACCTCAGATCGTGTTTGCTACCCCAGTATAACATGGATAATACCTTAAGGAAATCAAAAAGGTATAGATTAAAAGTATATAACTGCAGCCCAAACAAAGAACAGAGGTTCCCAAGGTTTATCTCTTAGGCCTCTCTAGAAACAAAGGAAAGGGTTTAATAAACCGGGAAGTTGAGGTAGAATGAATATGGACAACACAGAGATGTCATGATGAGTACATAATGTTTTTTATCTGATGTTAGCATTTTCATTCATTTCTCAACTGATGGGACAGAGCTCCCAGTTAGATGAACCTTGGGTGGCCTTCATGGAAAGATATTTTGGAGTACTAAGGAGCCAAAAGCAGCTCTGTTACTAGAAACCAAATCCAATTTGTAATGAGCAATAAAAGCATGAGCTCTGGAGCAAGTTACAGCTGCATAAATGTCATCTATAGATGTCCTTGACCAAAAAGCTGAGGATACAGCCATAGACCTTGTTAAATGAGTTATAGGGAGCTTAGGCAAGGACAACCCTCTTTTACATTGAGACGAAACATATGGAATTAGTTAACCATTTGGCCAGAGTAACTTTAGAAACTGTCATGCCCAATCTGTTAGGTGAGAGGAATACAAACAACTAGTCAGTCTTCTTGAAATCTTTGGTCCGATGGAGATAGAACCAAAGTTGTCTATGCACATTCAAAAGATGGAACAAGTATTCTCCCTTATTTAAGAAATTTGGAAAGGAAACTGGGAGGTTAATAAACCGTTTAATATTAGACTCAGAAACTACCTTAGGCAGAAAGGATGGGTTAGTCCATAAGGAAATTCTCTCTCTGTGGAAAAGCAGGCAAGAAGGTTTGGAGGAGGTAGCTTGGAGTTCGGATACTCATCTAGCTGTTGTAATAGCAAATAGAAAAATAGTTTTCCAAGACAAAAACTTAAGGTCTGTCTTGGCTGTAGGTTCAAAGGGGCCTTTGGTTAGACCTTGAAACAGGACAGTTAACTCCCAAGGATAAGTAGGATCCTTTACTGAAGGCCTAAGCAAGAATGTGCCTTTGATAAATGTTTTGCAAAATCTAGAAGAAGCTAAGGAAGAATTATTTTTACCAAAATGGAAGTATGAAATGACAGCCATCTGCAACTTAGTAGTAGAAAAACTAGCCCCTTCATTGAAAATTGAAGCTAAAATCTCAAGCACAACTGGTATAGGGGCAGAAAAATGGAACAAATCTCTCTCAAAGGCCCAAAAAGCAAATTGCTTCCATTTACTTCTGTACATTTTCCTAGTGGAAACCTTTTGAGAAGATAATAAAATATGACAGACCAGAGATGAAAGTGTGGGCTGTCTAGCAATCACTGGAACTGGAAAAACAATGCGGTCACCTTGAGGCCTGTTATGTCCAAAAGAGTAATCCCTGTCAGGTGAGACAATAAGGTCTGGACTGGGGTGCAGTATCCAGGGCAGATGTACAAGATACAGCCAAAGGAAGGGAAATCAAATTTGATGAGACCAAAAAGGTGCTCTTCAACCACCATGCTTTCTGTAGAAATTTTGAGGATTAGAAGTAATGGGGGTTAGCAGACTTGAGGGCCAATTTTGGGCTATAACCTCTCTGGGTGACTCCCCTGATGGAGGGACCAGGGCGAACAACCTGCTGCACTTGTTGTTGAGGGGAGAAGTGAAAAAGTCGCAGCATGCCTGGCCCCACTGATGGAAAATTCTCTCTGCTACTTTGACATTGAGAGATCACTTATGAAGCATCAAAACAGACTTATCTAGTTTGTCTGCAATCACATTGGTCTTACCTGGTATGTGCATTGCTATAAGAAACAGGACAGAAGAGTTCACCCACTGCCACACTCTCATTGCTTCCCGACAAAGTGGATAAGATCTGGTTCCTCCATATGCTGACATACCAGAATACAGACATACTGTCCATCTGAATAGCAATTGTTCTGGATGGGAGAATGTCTTGAAGTGCCTGCAACACTAGGCCTGTTCTCATTTCCATGACATTGACATGAGCCTTGGCATCTTCTGTGGACCAAGCACCATGGAATGTCCTTCCCTAGTAGTTCCCCCACTCCAGCTGGGAGGTGTCCATGGTCGCCATGGGCAGGGGAAGAACAAAGGAAAGGCCTTGAGCAACTTTTCTGACTGAAGCCACCAAAGAAGATATTTCTTGCAAGATTAGGTGATCTTGACTGGGGTGAACTAGAGCTGTTGAAGAACAGACCACTGCAAAGAGAGTGTCCACTGTAGAATTCGCATAAGAAGCCTGGCGGCTAAAGGAACCAGAATGATTGTTGCTGCCACGAACATAAAGCTTGCAAGATTAGTCGTGCTGAAAGAGAATGATACAACATCACTTCCTTGACTTGGGATCTGGGTGTCTGAATTTTTGTTGAAGGAAGAAATGCTATCTGATTGATACTGTCTAAATGAGCACCTATGAACTTCAAACTCTGCTTAGGCGTGAACTGTGATTTGCTGTAGATGACTGTAATGCCTAGGCAAAGACATAACTGAAGCAACTAGTCCCTTGCTTGTAGGAGTAGATGCCTGGTTGGGGCAGTTAGGAGCCAGTAGTCTAGGTACGGAAACACCCAGAACCTCAGCAGTCTCAAGTGAACTGCCATATACTTGGTAAACACCATGGGGGCTGTGGTGGGACCAAAGGGCAGGGCTTTGAACTGATAGTGACTGGACCCTAGGCAAATGCACAGAAATCTTCAGGATCATCTGTTCATCTTGATGTGATAGTACACAATTGTCCTCGCATAGAAATGGAAGAATGGACTCAACCATGACTACTCAGAACATTGACTTATTCATAAATTGATTTAGTTTGCTTAGTTCTAGAACTGGTTCCAGGTCCCCGTTTTTTGTTGGCACTAAAAAGAACCATAAGTTCGGAATCCTTTCTGGTCTGGTGGGACCTTGTTGATGACTTTTGTTTAGCAGCTTTTGAATTTCTTAAACTGCTGCCTCCCCCTGATTGGGTGGAATGTGGGGAAGCCTTTCTCTTTTGGATGGGGGGATCTGAGAAAAGGGTATGAAATAACCTCTGGATAGACTTTCTAGCACTTAAGAATATTTTGTTATTGATGCCCAGAGGTGGGCAGTTAGGCAACCTTTCAGGAGCTCTGAAAAGGTTTACCTGAAAAGGAATCTCAGAAACCCTGGGTCTGCAGGCCTCCCCTGCCATGAGGATGGCATCTTCCATTTGAACTCTCCTGTCTGTCTCTGGTGGAAGATATCACAGCGTGAATCCGTCAAAGGATCCTGGGATTTACAGAACCACATTTTCTTGCCTCTTCTTTGATTCATGGAAAAGGATCAATGAGGGACAGCAAAGCATATCCCTATGGCAGACAAGGTCCTTCTATCCTCTTCACTCTGGAAGAGCATTTCTTTTACAGTAGGGCCAAACAATGGCATTCCATCAAATGGGGCACTGATGAAAGAAGACTTGAAAGGCTCCACAAAGTCATGTAAGCACATCCAGGCATGTCTCCTAACGGCTATGCCTGAACCCACCACCTGTGAGGTATCCTCTGAAGCATGGAAAATTAGCCTCATAGACGCATTAGAGACAGATAAGAGAGTGGCCAGTTGTGAATACTTCTTGTAATCCTCCAAGGATATGGATATGGAGAGGGATTTGGAAAGTTCCTTAGTCAAATCCCACTGTAATCTTGTGAAGTTTGCCAAATAATTCAGAGCAAAAGGCAAAGGTCACTGAAGAAAAACATGTTTTCTGAATCTGTCCAACATCCTGGATACTGTTAGGGAGACGGACAGAGAAGCTCTACTCTGCCAGCTTCTTCTTTGTGGCAGCTTGTCACAACTATAGCATCAGCAGAACTCTCTTGCTCCAGTGTGGCCTATCTTTAAGTGGGAAAGAAAAGAAATTTATCAGGAAGACGGGGAATGGGTTCTACAGTATCCGATTCCTTCCAAGCCTAGCAAGAGACCAGATGTGTAAGCCAACTGGCTGGGGAAATCACCCAAAATATAGATAAGCCAGAACCAAAAGCTTCCAGAAACACTGCCTCCTCTTGGTTGGAGGTATCAGAGATCCAACCACCTTTATGCTTGAGAATAAGTTGTCTATGAAGGAGACATCATCCAGTGGAGATCTGGGGGACCTCTCCTCTTCATTATAGTTACTATCTTCAGTGAGAGATTCCTGAGAGGAGTCTCTGTGTCTCCTGAAATGTCCTCTTTCAGGGAGCCTACTCAGTCGGACAGTCTGGAGAGGTATCAGAAGACAGAGGAAAGTCCTGGAGGTGGACTGTCTGGATGTTTGATGGGGCCGGCTGTCCCTGTGAAATAGGCCTGAGAGGATCAGAGCTCAGACTAGAAGGAGGCAGGGCTTTAGGATCCAAAGAGGATAGAGCTGTCAAGTCTCCTAGATGAGAGAAGACCCTCTCCACTGCTTCAAAAACAAAAGAATCAGGAGATGCCATAGTTGGTTGCATCACAGCTGAAGCTGCTGATGCTACCATGTCTCAACCCTGCCTGGACCCATGCCTCAAAGTGGGAGTTGGACCTGAGCTGTCCAATGCTGAAGCTCCAGGGGGCAGAGATGGCTCTGATAAACTCAGAGTGGAACCTAGTCCCCTGGACTTGCCGTTGACACAAGTTCTGGGAAGCATCCTGGTGGAAAGGAATCCATGCCAAACAAGTCAGGGAAGCAGTCACATTTGAAGAGCTAGCTATCTTCAGATCTGACGCTGATGGCATCTGGTCTCTCAGATCTGAGTGCTCTGAAACCACTGGTCAGACTGGAGGAGAGATCACTTCATGGGAAGTAGAAAGGAGGCTCATGGATCCAATGGGAGATGAAGTCAGGATAACCCTCATCTGAATTTGAGCTCTGATGAACTTCCTCATCATTCTACCCACTTCAACTTCTAAAAGGTTCTTGGAAGACCTGAGAGAGGAAGTGGTGGACTAGGGCTGAGTCTCTCTCCATGGGGTCTCCTGAAGAAAGAGAATGGAGCAGAGGAGAAACACTTTGCAGAGAACCCCGAGGACTGGCTTCTTGGAGACTTTGTAAGAGTAGTTGTCAGATCCAAGGACGTGGGAAACAACTGTTTCCATTCTGGATCTGAGGAAGTTGGATCCAATTTCTTTTGGACCTTGGAGAAGTCTCCAAAGATGGAGTAGACATTCAGAGCAAGTTGTAGACCGCTTCCATGACTTTTTTGCCTCTGAAGAGGGTTTGGATAACTCTGCGGGGTTTGAAAGCCTGGAGTAGGAGGAGGAGGAGTTGGCAGCAATCCATTTAACAGCAGCTTATTTCTACAGTTGTTAAGAGTCTTGGAATTAAAGACTACACAAACTGAGCAGTCTGTATTCAAATAAGAAATTCCAATAGACACACTACCTTTGGCATCAGTGTTAAGAATCCTGTGCCCATAGGAAGTGCATTTTTGAAACCCATTGGTTTCTCAATCATGTCTATGGAAAAAGGGAGAAAGAATTTGTTGCATTTGTTTTTAACTTCAATGAAGACAAGACATACTTTCCTCTCTTTCAGTGGTATTTATTACACATGTGTGGAAGCCTCACGGAAAGCACCAGGGAGACTCCCAGAACAAAGGAATGCATGAGCTTATATACTGTTAATACTGCTGACAGTACAAAAATATAAATTGAGCCAATTAGATCATTACAAAGAGCAATTAACCACTCAGTATTTTACCCATAGGCTTAAAGCAGTTCACGTTATTACATCTCTAGGCAAAGAAAGAAAATCAGATACACTTCCATATAAGGCACATTTCCTGCTTTTAAGCAATCTCTTGTTTTTCAGTACTTTTCCACTATTTACAGTTTACTTAGAATTCACAGTACAAAGCACATTTTGATACCTGCAGATTGTCACGTACTCAACTCCCTTAAACACATGCTTTTGGCCGTTCATATTCTACAATCCCCCATTTGATGCTGTGCAAGCATCACCACTTAGTCTATCATACATTTGTCCCAAATCCAACATTACCATGTTACTAGTCCCATTCAATATTGTCAAACATTTTTACTTTATCATCCATATTTATAGCTGCAGGCATATAAAACTTTGGCACTTTTTTAGAAGTTTTAAAAGACATTAATTTTAAAATCAGTGCTTTAATTAGAAACACAACAAGGAAAGCAATAATAGCTAATACTGCAATTAATAAAATCAACTTTAATAGTCCATCACCCCAACCCAAAAACAGGTTGGTTAACCATGCCCATGTGGAATTATTGGCCTCTTTGGCCTTAGAAAGTTCAGAGACTTTTTGAAACAGTTCAAGATGGCTTGTACTTTCATGCTGATTGCCAGAAATAAATGTACAACACTCCTCCTGGATTAAAGCGCAAGTACCCCCTTTCGTAGCAAGCACAAAATCTAGTGCCATACAGTTTTGGAGGACCACAGCCCTCATAGCAGTCAGTTCATCAGTCACTAGTTCTAAAGCAGAAGAGGTGGCATTGCTTAAGACTTCAAGGAGTTTAGAAAGCTTTCTCAATTCCCAGATTGGTTTTACAGCCCCATAAGCAGGTATTATGCCTGCCCAAGATATGACATCATCTCCAAGGTCCATGTGGGCCAGTCCTTTAGTACTTGCATGAGCAAGATCATGATGATAAATCCACGATGCATCCATGTTTCCCACTGGATTGAAGGGTGTTTTTATTTCTAGAGTATTTCTAATTTTTCCTTGTGGTAATGCAGTTGTATGTTGAATGGCTGGGACTAAATAACCTAAGAAACAGCTACCAGACCAGTTTCCCAGCAGCCATTTGTAGGATCTTCTACCACACACAAAGCAGCAATTTTCCACCTTAGTGGTAATATTACTATCTATATAACCTTGTTCAGAATGAAACACCTTTTTATTGATTATTCTCAGCTGCTGATACAGAACGGAATTATTTCTTACCTCTTCGTATGTTTTATGCACTAGTTCAAAAAATGAATCATAGGTTGTGTTACAGTAGGATGAGTCATTATTACACCTGTAGGGAACTGTCACACTGCAAAAACTCCATCCTGCCTTGACTTTACCAAATTTCTGAAAACACACAGTCCCATTTTGATGGTTAAACAAATTAAATGCTATTCTGTCTTTTGAAGTGACATTTAAAGTGTCATAAATCAGATTCGTTCAAGTTATTTTATTTATTTATTTATTATTTATTTTATATTTGTTAACCGGGCTAGTCTAGCTGGATACATATCCTTTTTCAGTAGAGGCCCGAGGAGAAAAGCTCCAACATAAATGGTAAATCACAAGTTGAAAAAAACAAGTTATAAAAAATACAGGTTATAAAAAATACAAGTTATAATAAAGTATAATCAAGTTGACGTGTTACATTTACAAGATTAGTAAAAAAATACAATTTTATATAGAAGTACTATGAGACAAAGATAGATCGGTTGGTATACATAGCAGAGATATGTTATATACTAATAGTATATATACGAATTCGAGTCACCCGCTTATATTTTGGGTAAAGAGGATTTCAAGATCAGTAGATGGGAACAAGAAAGAAGGGGATAGTGGTCTGGATAGATTTGATCAGCCCCTAAAGGAACTGTGCTTAGCATCAATCCCCCATGAACAGTAGGCTAGGCAGTACAGATCCAGCAATCAGAGACATTGAGGGATGATGCATAAGCAAATTTAATAGCTTGGTAGGTGTTGAAAGGTGGATGCCATGCTGCTTTTTTTGTGAATCAATATGGTATTTGCTGTGAATAGGAATGGGCAGAGAAGAAAAAGGAGTACAAGAAGAATGGTAATAAGAAGGGCCATCCAGTATCGTTGAGGAAAGGCACGTCACACTGGTGTAGTAGGAGGTGGTGCTGAAGCCGTGGGACAAAGGAACTTGTGATCATCAGGCATCATCTGGAGATGGGGCAGCTTTGCTTCTGGTGCGAGATGCAACGGGTTCAGAAGCAGGAGTAAGAAATGGAAGAGGCTACTGGAATCTGATGGTTCAAATTTTTTAATGTGTGACACATGGATCCACACAGGAGAGCCTTGAAGTCGAACTGCAAATGAAGTCGTCAGAAAAAACAGGAAGGGCCCCTTCCAGCGCGGTTGAAACGCCATTTTTCTAGAAAAGGATTTGACTTATAGTAGGGTAGATGACAGGAAGGGATCTGGAAGATGTTGCGCTGCTGCCACTTGATGATGAAACTGTGGAAAAGAAACAAGAGATTTGCAATACAAGAGAATATCATTATCAAAAGCATCATATTCAGAGAGGGATGGTGGTGGTGTCATAGGCATACGCAAAGGGCGACCCATGAGAATTTCATGAGGAGAGACCCTTAGTAGGATGTGTTTGGGTCTGCATAGATAGTAGTGCCAGTGGTAGCGCCTGTACCCAAGTTAGGCCTGTTTTTGAAGTAACTTTAGCAAGTCTGGTTTTTAAAGTTTAATTCATTCGTTCAATAATACCTGTGGCCTATAAGGGCAATCGAATTTTAAAGTAATACCTTACATTGTGCATAATTAATCGATTAGTTGAGCAGTAAAATGTGTCCTTCTGTTGGAATACACTTGACAGGGAACACCAAAACGAGGTATTAGTTCATAACACAATTTTTTTGCAACAGAAATAGCATCGTTTTTGGCACATGGGTAGGCTTTTAACTACCCAGAAAAAACATCAACAACATTCAAGACATATTTAAAATGAGTACAAGGTGGGAGTTCAATAAAGTCCCACTATAAGGCACAAAATGGTCCCATTGGTTTTGGCACAGGTTGAGCAGGAGCCATAGTGCCTTTTAAAATATTATGCTGTAAACAAATGGAGCATGTGCTCAAGAAATGTTGCACAGAAGTAGAACATCCTGGGACAAAACAATCCTTTTGGATTTGTTTTATTAATGCTTGCACCTCTACATGAGCTGGCAAGTGATAAGCTTTAATAAGAGAATTTAGCATGGATGTAGGGCAAAGTAGCCTGCTAGCAGGATGTTGCCAAATTAAGTCAGAACTTTTGAAACAACGTTGCGCCAGCCATGTTTTTCTTTACGATTCCGGTGCTTCATCCTGTAAAGTTTTTATAACAGTAGTTTCAAATGTAACCACTTGTACAGTAGGCTGCAAAAATTGTCCCTGAATAGTCTGTGAAAGAGCAACCTGCTTGGCAGCCTAGTTGGCCAAATTATTTCCCTTAGCTATAAAGGAATCATTGGACTGGTGAGCTGCACACTTAACAGCAGCAATTTCGGAAGGTAGTAACAAATCTTGTACTAAGTGATTAATGTACAGGTAATTTTTAATAGTTGTTCCAGAGGATGTTAAAAAACCTCTTTCTTTCCATAAGGTACCAAAATCATGAACAACACCATGAGCATAACGTGAGTCAGTATAGATGGTAACAGATCTGTCTTTGGCTATTCTGCATGCATGCAAAAATGCAACTAATTCAGTGGCCTGTGCAGAGGTGCCAGGTGGTAACTGTCCAGTTTGTAGCATTTCAGATGGCATGCATACTGACGATGCAGCCTGAAGTGCACCAGAATTATTTCATAAGCACGATCCATCCACAAAAAGAACTAAATCAGAGTTAGGCAAAGGAACATCATGCAAGTCCATCCTAGGAGAAAGAACCGTGTTAACAAGTACACAGTCATATGGTTTGCCCTCGTCACTAGTTGGTATTAAGGAAGCAGGGTTTAGTGGTGGGCAATGTGTAATTTGCACAGCAGGATTACTTAACAAACTTAATTCATATTTAGTGAGGCGAGCATTGGAAAGATACTGAGTTTTCGTTTTTAAGAGTAGTGCTTGTACTGCATGGGGTACTGCCAGCATAGTATCATGACCCAGGGTCAATGGTGCTGCCATCTCAACCAAAACAGCAGCAGCTGCCACTGCTCCTAAAAAAGGTGGATAGCCCGAGGCTACAGGGTCCAACTGAGTACTGTAATATACTATAGGCCGATAGCCCCCTGAGCGGGTTTGAGCTAGGAGGCCCAGAGCCATCTTATTTCTTTCACAGCAAAAGAATACAAATGGTTTAGAGTAATTTGATAGTCCCAGGGCAGGTGGGTTTATTAAGGCTGTTTTAATGGCCTGAAATGCATTTTCATGCTCAGATAACCAGGGCAGAGGGTCTGTGACTTCCCTTTTTAAGAGCTGTAACAGAGGGGCCAACATTTCTGAGAAATTGGGCACCCACTGTCTGCAATAGCCTGCCAGGCTGAGGAACCCCCTGAGTTGTCTCTGGGTTACAGGGCGAGGGGCAGTTTGAATGGAGGTGATTCTACTTGAGAGTATATAACACGAACCCATAGAAATGATATGTCCCAGGTATTGCACCTTTTCTTGGTAGAACTGCAGTTTAGCTCTACTTACCTTGAAGCCTCGTTCAGCTAACATTTTTAGGACTAGAAGAGAGTCGTCAATGCAAGACTTTGTATCTTGTGAAGCTATAAGAATATTGTCCACATATTGGACCACAACTGAACGTGGTGGTAACTGTAAATTCTGTAGCTGTCTGTGCATTTCTCTAGAAAATAAGGTTGGAGATTCTACATATCCCTGGGGTAATTGTGTCCAAGTGTACTGCTGACCTTGATAAGTGAATGCAAACAAATACTGACTATTGGAATGCACTGGGATAGAGAAGAAAGCTGAGATATCTATGACCGAGAAACAACATGCCGTGGGTGGAATACAGCTCAAAATCATAGCTGGATTTGGTACGATTGGAAAAAAAGACAAAACAGCTTTATTGACTTCTCGCAAGTCTTGCACAAATCTGTAAGCTTGTTTATCAGGTTTCTTTACTGGTAATATTGGGGTGTTACATGGGCTAATTGTAGGAATTATGATTCCTTGCTGCACCAAAGCAGAAATGACAAGGGCAATACCAGATGTAGCCTTAGCCATCAAAGAGTACTGTGGCACTTGAGGTAGCTTTGCCCCAGGTTTTAGGGTTATTTTTTACGGGAATGGCCGAAGTCAAGGATCCTACATTGTTATCATGAGTGGTCCATAGATGGGAGGTTAAGGAGTTTAAATACTTGTTTTCATTAGGGTCAGATGCCACGTGCATCATTTGTAGAGCGACGGTTTCATTTAGAGCAGTCAAAATACTATTTTGTTCATGGGAGGGTACCTGTAGATATACCCCATCAGCTGTACAAAAAACGGTGGCCCCCATTTTGCAGAGCAGATCTCTTCCCAATAAGTTTAAAGGTGCTGAGGGTCCTACTAGAAATGCATGATTGTCCTGCAAAGGTCCCAAAGTTACTGGGATGGGGACGGTTTCAGAATATTCAACAGGGACACCAGAGACACCTACCACTCTAGTTGTATTTTTAGAGAGGGGGATATCTAGTGCCGCTTCGCCTGCTAACATGGATTTAGTTGCTCCGGTGTCAATTAGTAATGGGTATGGTTTATTTTTGACAAGCAACATGACATTAGGTCTGTCTTGATCCACTGGAATGAAAGGACACAACTGCTGTTGCTGGAGTTCAGGGAACCTTCATTGTGAATGAGCCATTGATGGCTGCTGCCAATTGGGTGGGGTCCAATTGGAATTCCATTATTGTGATGTATCAGTGGGTGGGGCAGGCTGCTCAGTCAAGTATGGACATTCATTCTTCCAATGGCCTGCTTGGACACAATTGAAACACTCCATCTGATTATTGTAACCTTGGGGTGGGGTTGATCAGGTTTCCTGCCAGTTTTCTCTATTTTGAATTCCTGCCTCTTTACATCCACCTCTTCCTCGTCCTCCCCTTCCACGTTGCCTGAAGGCAGTACACATTTGAATCTGTGCCTTAACTAATTTTTCCTGTAACTCTTTTTTCCTTTGCTAAATGGTCGGATAAGTATTGACTTGTGTGACCAATTCATGCAATCCAAGACTGGGCCAGTTTAGACATACCTCCTTTAATTTGTCCCCTACTTGCGGGTGCAACCCATCATGAAGGAAGCCGATAATCCACTTTGACCGGTCCTTCGGTGGGTTCTGGGTAACCAGAGTAAGCCTCAAAGGCTTCAGTGAGACGATTTAGATATTTATCCACAGGTTTGTCTTCTTTTTGAAGAAGTGACACTCTTGGACCAATTGGGTGTGGGCGGGACTATTACAGTGATAGCATCCACTATACATTGTCTAACAGCTTCAAATCCGTTATCCCCCTGTACACTATGTTTCGGAATTGGATTAGGGATGTTAGCATGGTCCCAAATTCGTTTCATTAAATCAGCAGGCACAGCATACTGAAGAACTGCTCTGACCTCTTCTATCGTGGGATTCTGTAGACTAATGTGTCCCACTAGCACACGCTGGAATTTAGCTGGATTAGTACGGATGGACGGTAATGACCTAGTAATGGCCTGGAAATCAACCGCTGACTATGCCCTAGGCACTACAATGGTCTGTGGTTCTTGTGCATTTTTGGCATGGACTGGGTTGGGTAGTTCCCTTAATGGCAGCAGTCTGACAATTCAGAATCTGTGTCTGGATTAAATTTATCTGGCCCAAAGTAGCCAACCTCACCATCGATAATAGTGGGGAACTGCCCAAAATGTTTCCGTTGGTGTGAATGTCTCCTCCCTTTTCCCTTATTGTAGGGTTTAGATTTGAAATACATTTGGGCTTTTGCTTCCTTGTGAGTCTGGCGGCGAGTTTTTATTCCCCCGGATTCCTTTTTGTGGATTAGTTCTTCAGCAGATTCACTGGACTGATTTCTCCCAGCTTGTTCTCCATTTCTACTGGTGGAGTCTGGCTGTGACGTCTCAACTCTTTGTTGAGTGGGGGCACCGATGGCGCAGTAGGTGGTGGAGGGAACCAAGCATTATCGTCCTCTGAAGATTCAGTTATCTGTAACTTAGCCAATTCCTTTACAGGATAAAGCCCCTTAAAGGGTGGGTCCTTCAAATATTTACCATTTACTACGTCTAGGTTACTAGCAGTGTGTTGTAATTCCCTAAATTGTTCTTTTAGTTTTTGCTGATTGTCTTTTAGACTACTGATTACCGAATCTTTTTCTTTCTCTCGCCTCCGTCATCCAATCATTAAATGCTGCCCAACACAACCCTGGTATTTTTTTCCCTTTTTTCTTTATTTTCCCTGAAGATTAAGTAAAATGTTTTTATTAAAACTGCCATTTTCTGGGAAGGCGAGTTTACGGTCACCTTTAGTGAGGGAGATCCACTGACTTATAAACATACAGCTGTCCCAGGACATACGAAAATACATATAACCAGCTGGTGTACCTCGTTCTGGCTCTTTTATGGTTCCCACAGTCGCTCCCATTCTCACACAATAAGCTATACTGTATGTCACAGATTTAGCTGTGACATTTTTAAGCGTAATTTTTCCCCACTCTTGTACCTCCTTTCACTCCAATGTCACCAGTTTTTCGTTTAACCCACACTCATACTGCACAATCAATGGTAGAAAAAAGGAAATTCATGCCACTTATCTTACAATGACTGAATGAGAGGAATTATTTGACCCCTACAAAAGAACTAATATCCCAAAAATAGAATTTGAGTGCAGGAAATGAAAAAAACACCACAAAAACAGAAAAATATGTTGTGGGCCCTTTTATCAGCAGTATTTTGTTCAATCCCTGACTGCCACAGCCGCTATCAATTCAGATCCGAGTAAACGGCACAAATTGTTGCATTTGTTTTTAACTTCAATGAAGACAAGACATACTTTCCTCTCTTTCAGTGGTACTTATTACACACATGTGGAAACCTCACTGAAAGCACCAGGGAGACTCCCAGAACAAAGGAATGCATGAGCTTATATACTGTTAATACTACTAACAGTACAAAAATATAAACTGAACCAATTAGATCATTACAAAGAGCAATTAACCAATCAGTAGTTTACCCATAGGCTTAAAGCAGTTCATGTTACTACATCACTAGGCAAAGAAAGAAAATTGGATACACTTCCATATAAAGCACATTTCCTGCTTTTAAGCAATCTCTTGTTTTTCAGTACTTTTCCACTATTCACAGTTTACTTAGAATTCACAGTACAAAGTACATTTTGATACCTGCAGATTGTCACATACTCAACTCCCTTAAACACATGCTTTTGGCCGTTCATATTCTACAATTTTTTTTAAGGTTACCAAAAAAGAGGGAGAGAAAAAGGAGGAAAAAATATCAACAATGGTACTGACAGTTACCTTGAGGTAAAGGAGAAAAAGAGAAAAAAAACTACCACAAAGAAAAAACTTGAAAACTCAACAGACTAGGTAGGGGAGGTGGGTGGAGTAAAAAAAAGTAATTTTTAGAGAAAAATTTGGAGACTGAACTTATGGAAAGGAAGAAATACCCAAAAAAGCTCTCTGAGAAGGATCCACATCAGTAGTGATACAGCGGCAAACAAGATCTGAGGTATAGCAGGTTGAATATGGCATTATGGGTAGAGGGAGGAGCTCGAGAGTTGGATCTGAGAGTCTACAAAATGCAGCTAAGTCAAATCTGAGATTGGATCTGATACCAGACGTCTCCATCATTATGGAACAAATGAAAATGACATCACATATTGATAGATATGGATTAATGTGGTTTTGTGGAGGGCAGGGAAAAATTTGACATTAATATAACAACGATCCAGAGGGAAGCAGAATATAAGAAAATATCGCTGTTCTTGGTGGATTTTGATGCAGAGAATTCATTTGACAAAGTAAGCTGGGATTTTATGAGTAGAACAATACAAGCTTTACATTCCCTGATACAATAATAAGCTGACTTGCGAGGATATACGAAGGATCTGAGGTAAAAATTAAAGTGGGAAGGTTCCTCTTTGATAAGTTATGTCTGAACAGAGGAAGCAGGCAGGTTGTCCTCTTTCTCCTTTGTTATTTGTGTTATATGTAGAACCACTGACAAAGAAAATAAGGGACTCAGAAATTCAAGGATATAGCTGATATGGTAATCTAGAAAAGTTGGCTTTTTTTGCAGAAGATATTATCTTATACCAGATAAAACCAGAAAAGGACATTTCAGTGCTGTGGAACAGTCCGAGACAGTTTCAGTTTTTTCAGGGTATAAAATTAATGAAGATAAAACAAGACTACAGCTGTAAACTATGTACCCACACATGACCTGGTTCAACAATACCCATATTTACAGGGGCATGATAAAATTAAGTATTTAGGAGTAAGGGTAAGGGTTAAAAAAAAGATTCTGTTATGGCAGCTATGGATATGTGAGAAGAAACTAAACTAAATTCAAAAACTGAGAAAATGGAAGCTCTTATCTATGGATATAGATAAGATACAAGCAGTAAAATTATTTTAGTTCCTTTAGTTTTATACACAGGTCACACATTTTTATCAGCCAGAAGAGAAGTTGTGGATAGTAATTAATAAAGAGTTGAAGGATTTTATCTGGTACGGGAATACTGCAATAGTTGGGATATGTTGATCCTTCCAATAGAACAAGGTGGTTTAGGATTACCTGACTTGAAAAATATTTTAGAGCTACACAATTAAGGCTCTTATGCATAACAGAATCAGAAAAAAAACACTATTCAAAATGGAAAGAGATGATGATGAAGCATGTGGCAAATTCAAGAAATAAGGAGAGAGTGGGATTTTAGATACAGACTTAAGGAGAATAACATTCAGAATACTATATTCATAAAGTAGCACAAAGCATTTTAAGCACTAAGCCAAAAACGGAATGGCAAAATGAGATTATGAGAAAAGGGATAATGCATTTCAGGGTACTCAGAATAGGCAAGAGGAGGCTGGAATTACTGGAGGAAACTGGCAAAGGAACCAGTGTATTAGGAACAAATAATTAGAGAGGGAAAGGTAATAGAATGGGAAGAGGCCAAAATGACATTTGGACTGGAGGCTACAGACTGCCTTCCCTGTCAGGGATTGATAGGGTATAGTCAAACAGAAAGGGGTAGAGGAATCCTAAGTAAAAGACCTGCACTGGTAGTTTTTAGTCGAATCTAGAATGGAAGCTGCTGTTAAAAATGGGTAATTAGTATGGAATATAAAATATTACAAGATAACTACTGGAATCAATCAGAGGAGGTTACAATTGATTGTGCAATGCTCATCCAATTTTCTTTCCAAAGAAACAATGGGAGACAATATACAGCTCACAAATATACAAGAAAGTTGAGGAGATTTGGGATTTTTGCTTGGAAGTGCTTGCATATATATTTTTATACTCCAAGCAGACTCTAAAGAATTTTTCCACAGGTACATGGCAAATAATGGAGTTGTAATGGGGAAGAAAGAGGCAACTTGAAACATATGTTTTGGGAGTGTAATGAGTTTGCAGAATTTACAAATTCCTTACAGAGTACTGTGTCAGAAATATTGGGTTAGCAAATGGATGTCATTAAGGAAATGATTTTTTGAGCTGGGATACAGGATCTAAACTGCCTAGACACAGTAAGCATTACGTTTAATTATAGTTTCTACCAAAAAAAGCAATTACTAGAAAATAGAAATCAAAGTCTAAGCCGGTTGGTGGTGAACATTGTAATAAAGATAAGAAAACTAAAAATTGGATCTTTAAAAAAAGGATGGGAGTAAATTACGTAGGAAAAATGGAAGTTGTGGGAACAACAATGCAGAAAAATGTTTTGTAGGAGGAACGAAGTTTAAGGAAAGGCAGGAATTGATCAATTTATGTAACATACTAATTATAGAGTACAAAATAATATATGGGATGAATAATGTTTGTAAACGTGAATTAAAAATTCAGTTCTTTATGCTGTGAGCATGTAGACTGTCAGGTTTGGGTGAATTGACTCTTGTATTGCATGAAAAGGTCAATGATTAGAGTTAGAGTTTTAGTCTTCCCCCACTGAAAGCCAGAAGAAAGGAGAACTGGTGTTGCCATGGCCAGATCATAGGAGGTTTCTAGGCTAATGGCCCAGGGGCCCTTCCAAGCTTAGCCAAGAGTTTATCCCCAAAAAAAAACCTCAGTCAGCATGTCACCCCTGTCAATGAGGGACATAGATGGAACCCCTGGGACAAATTATGTGGTTTCTCATCCACTAATCAAGGTTGTGCTTGAAGAGGGTCAGCGAGGTGTTCTGTTTGAAGTGTATGGGAAGTCTATTCCAGAGACGGGGCAGCATCTGGGAGACAAACCTGTCTCTCCAGCAGGATTTGTTGATGTCGCATATTAGATTCAGGCGTTTTGAATGGTTAGTGCATGAGGACTTTTACGGATATGGAGCATCTCTAGTAGGGCAGCATCTGAAACTGTCTTATAGGTGAGACATAGATCATCCCTGAGCAATCTGCATGATACTGAGTAGAGTGATAGTGATTTTAACCTGTCTGCATAGGACAAGTGGAGGCCATGGATTCTCTGTGAGGCATTTCAGTGGCCTTTCCGGTTGGTGCAGATGTTTGGAGAAGTACATCTCAAATGGGGAGTTATACTCAATTATTGGTCTAATGAGGGAGCAGTATAGAGAGGTGATAACTTCCTTTTTCTGGATACAATCCATCCCTTTACTATGAGATGAACCAAATAAAAGGCTTTTCTGACTAATGACGCTACATGATGGTCGAATGTGAGGTTATCATCAACCTGAGTTTCCAGGTCTCTCACCACAGGTTGTGTGCTTAGGGGGTTGCCGTCAATGTGGTAATCAATAAGGGTCATGTTTTTGCTGAATGGTTTGATACTTTTTTTTTGCATTTAGCTTGAGGTCATGACTTTGGCACCAGTCATTAGTTGCTGTGAGACCCTCTTGCAGTACATGTTAACATAATTTGGGGAGTCAATGACAGCACCCAACTGACAGTAGTCCACAAAGTTGGTCAGCCACAGGCACTTTGTCTTTGCCTGGACCTCTGAGAAATAGATGCCAAACAGTAGGGGTCCCAGGACAGATCCCTGGGGAACTCCTCTACTGATAGGTCTGCTATCAGAGGTGGAGGTGCCTATTTTAACTTTGAGGGTCCTGTCAGTGAGCGAGTTGGTCACCCACCTGATGAGATAAGGATTTTATGCCAAGTTGTGTTAGCTTTTCGATGATGCCCAAGTGGGGGATTGTGTCAAAGGCCTTGGCCAAGTCAAGGTAAGCTGTATGTACTGACTTTCCCTCATCCAGAGCCTTGGTGACAGTCTCAAAGTCATCAACCAGGTTCAAAAGGCAATATCTGCCCTTGACGAATCCAAACTGGGTGGGGTCAAGTGCTTGGAGATTGCCTAAGTCCTTGTTTATGAAATCCATAATAATATGCTCTCCATGGCTTTACAGATCAGACTTGTCAAGCTAGATAGTTTCCAGGGTCAGTAGTAGCACACCTTTGTGCAAGGAGATGACAATGGCAGTTCTCCACTCTGCTGGAATAAAGCCAGTTACGTAGGCTGTGGTTGAATAGGATGCTCAAAGAGAAGGCAGTTCTTGCTGGAGATGGTGCAGAATACATCCTGAGATACTATCAGGTCCCATGGAAGCTGTGTTCTTTGCCTTGGATAAGCCTGTAACACTTGATCTACAGAGATGTGAGGTGTGGAACAAGTATCAGGTATGCTGAAAGGACCTTTGGGGGGATGGGGTGAAGTTTGCACTGAACTTATCCACTAGCAAGTTGGCTGAGTCAACAGGAACAGTGTAATTGACACTGTTAAGTACTAATTTGGAACAAACCTGGGCTTTGCCAACAGAGGTTCCTGACGCAACTGAAGAAGGCTTTATGGTTTCCCTTTGTTATGGAGGCTAGTTTTGATTCATAATTTGTCTTGGAGGTTTTCACTAGTGATCTAATTTGCTTGTTGAGGCTAAGGAGGGAGTTTTTCCAATTTGGAATTTGTTCCATTTTACCCAACAGTTTCTCCCTTTTGTTGTAAAGCCTGTTGATAGAGGATGTCCACCAAACAGGTTTGTGTTTCCTTGAGGAGGAGGTTTTAGTTCTATTGGGTATGGCTGAGCCCATGCAGTTGTACAGATGCTTGTATACTGCATTGACATACTGTTCAGCATAGTTGCCTGCATCCTCGGGGGGGGGGGTGTGAAGCCACAGATACTCTCCCTTATGAGGTTGTAGTCAGCTTTTGAGAAGTTTTTTAGCTTGATTATGGCTGGGGGGGGGTTGAGTGGGAGAGAAACTTCGAAAGAGACAGTCCGATGATCTGCTCCCACCAGGGAAGAACATACTATTGGAGCGGTGCATCAGTCACCCATGTTGGTAAGAACCAAGTCCAGAATGTTATCTCGCCTTGTGGGTGATGAGTTGAGCTGGTCTAGTGCATTGCAATTAATGAAGTCATGGAATCGTTGACAAAGTGCATTAGTACAAGAATAGTTCACCTAGTCTATGGTGGGGTAATTGAAATCACCGAGGATCAGGGTGTTAGCGGGTACCTTGATGGAGTCAAGTAGATCCAGGTAAGAGGAGTGCAATTATAATCATTCTGGGCCTGACTGACCCCCCCAACTTTTGGAACACCCTGCAGATAAGGGGTATCAGTGGAAAGGTACACAGGAAGAGGTGTGTCCATATAAAGGAGAAGGCATCTGTTCTCTATGCCCTTGTTTACTGGGTCCTGGAGCAGAACTTGTTCAACTGTTTGTTCTCTGAAGAGACAAATAGATCAATGTGTAAGAGCCCCTATTAATGAAGGGGATCCAGAAAGATGTCTTTTTTCAGCATTCATTCATTGGGGTCTAGGAAGGTTTGGATCACAGAATTTGTCAGATTTCCCTGATCTGGGATGCAAGATGCTATCAGTGGTATCCTGGGTTGCTATGCCAGTATCCAAATATTCATAGCAAGTCTGCATATGTGATGAGACTATCTTCCCGCTTGTTTATGAACCACATAACTGTGGTACTGTCAGTCCAAATTTGAAGAGACCCTAGAATCAGCTTAATTTCGGAACACTGTCATCATCTCTTCCTGACTGGTACAGTGTTTTGCCTGCCACTAGTCTCAACTCTCTTGAAGTCTGAGGTGTCCAAAGTGCCCTCTCCCAGCCTTGTATGAGCTATTTGTAGTTAAAGTTTGTATTGCCTGTAGCAGGATAAAGAAGGCCCCTGTGTTGGTATAAACATTCTCCTCCAACCATAGGATATCCGGGTCTATATTAGAATCTCGAAGTCTGACAATATCGAATTTGATATTGTTGACATGAGATTAGCGAAAGCGCAGAACATCGAATGTTTAAATGGAAATCTCTTTCAGGGGAGATTTCCATTTACTTCAATGTAGTGCGGTCTTGGAGTTGGTATATTTAAGTAGCGGGGGTGCAGGGGGCTTGCCCCCCTTGCTTTAACCCATCAGGGTAAGTTTTTCTTATTTAATTTTTTTATTTTTATTTTTGAAGTTACGGAACTTCGATCATATGGTGTCGACCATATGGTATTCGATGTTCCGTAACTTTGAGATTCTAATATAGACCCAGATATCCTTCTTAGGTATGGTATTAGAGGGAGTCATGATTTCTAGAGGCTGTATGTGCCCACGTGTTCTTTAGGTGCCACTGCAGTTCCCTCATTTATAACTTTGCCAGAGGGATCATAATAATGCATGAAGCTATGTAAACCTGGGCCCTGAGGTACTCCCTTGACGAAATGGTGTATCTGGTTTGAAGGTCTCTGAAATCTTTTGATATAAACAGGACTTTGCCCTGAGGAAGGAAGGCTTTCTGCTGCACAGAATCTATGACTACCCCTTGGAAATTTATTGTGCTTGATTGTTATGTCTGGACACTGAGGCCCAGCTTCTGAAAACAATCCATGGTGCTTTGCAAGGCTGATGTAAGGATATATGGATAGTGTCCAACAGAAAGCAGTAACTAGTGCAAGACATTTTGTGAAAACCCTTGGAGCAGCAGATAAACCAAATGGGAGGGCAGAAAACCGATAAAGTAATACCCATGTCTGAAAATATAAGCACCTTCTGTGTTCCTTGACTACAGGAATCTGAAGGAATGCATCCTTTAAATCCAGAGGAACCATGCATGCCCCTTGAAAATCAAGGGAAGTAAGTTCTGCAAGGTTTACATTCTTTATTTCGGAAAATGAAGGAATTTAACATTGAGGGATCTGGGATAGATCTCAAGTCCCTTCTTTTCTGGGCATGAGAAAAAGTCTTGAGTAAAATCCTGTGCCAACTTTTCTGGGAAATATTTGAATGGAGCCCTATACTAACAGTAACATATAATGACAGGCAGCATTTTTTTTCTCTTTATACTTGGCAGAGGTACGATCCCTAGAAAGGGATTTTTTTTTCCCAAAACCGAATGGCACAGCCTTCTTTCATTATTTTCAGTACCTATTTGCCCTGGCTTAAGTCCTCTCAATGGTCTTCCCAGTGGTTGTAAAAAGCTGATATTCTTCCTGATACGGGGGGGGTGCATTGGGGTGAGACTTGGGGGTAGGGAGGGAGGTACTGGAGATAATCACAGCTGCTCCATGGGTGGCTGAATTATGAGTCTTTTTACCAAATCAGTCCAGCAATCTGTTTTCCTTGTCAACTGATAGGAGGTTCTTGGATACATGCCCAGAAGCTCACTTGGCAGATTCCGCAGACACCACTGAAGGATCTCTCACTGAAATTGTATAAAGTTGTTTATGATATACTAGCACCCTATAAAAGTGATCTGGCTTCCTAACAGCAGGGAGAAGGAAGTCAGTTTGCAAACATATGTCCAAAGCATCATCCAAGAATACATGAACTGGAGGAACTGGTAAAGGTCTAGGGGGCTGCAAAGCTCAAAAGCCATCAATAATGAATATGAGCCTCAGAGAATTCCCTCAACTCCAAAATGAATGCTTCATTCCCCCCTAGAAAGGGTGTCACCAAAGGAAAAATCCTCAGGGAGTGAAGCTGAGGCTAAGGTGTCTATCTCCCTAGGGAAGTCTTCCTTTTCCCTTTCCCAAGAGAAGTTCCTGGCAAAGGATCCTTTTTTAGGGTCAGCTGCCTGGTCTTCATGAAATCCACGAAGCCCTGGGCAAACCTGACCAAGTTCTGTGAAAAGCCCTGGGAAGAAACGTGGACTGAGACAGCAGTGGCTGGGGCAAACCACAAAGCTTCTTAGTTTTGGATGGCTGGGGTTTAACAGAAGTGAAGGCCGCAGGTCATGACCTCAATCCACTTACTGGGGATCTTCCTCCTAACAATAACTAAAGATATTCCACTTACATGCAGTCTCCAACATATAGGCAATGAAAGCCGCAGTCTGCACAGTGGCAGAGAGGTTTCATACTCAACAGATGTCACCCTAGTGTTTGACTGTGAACTAGGGGCCTTAATCATGGTGGCCTCCAAAGGGGTCATGCCAAAGTACTCTGGCCTAGAATACATTGGACCAGGGGCTGCAAAAGCACTTCATCTGTGTTGGTGGTATCAATTTTGATCAAAGGGCTGGACAAAACCATCCTTGAAATCCAGAATATTACTGTCTTTCAGACTTTTATCCTTGTGCTTTTTCAGAAGAGTCTAGGAACTTGCAGACTGCAAGGTTGCAATGTTCCTGTCTTACTAGAATCTTTGCTTGACACGATGTGTAAATGAAGGGAATTGGCCCTATGTGTAATTGTTTTGTAACTGTACCTCATACAACAGTGACAAGTGGCAATGTCATACCCAGACAAAACAAGTACTGCAAATTGAAATTGTTGTGGGTAATCTGCTTCTCACAAGAAAAAAACAATTTTCCTTCTTGAACATTAACAAGAAATAAATTTCCCAACAGAATACCTATCTGAAGGCATCTGGAACTCAGGTTATTCAAGCCAACCGACAGACTGACAATGCAAGGTGAAAGTGGCATTGATAATTTGATTACACGACAAGAAAAAAGTGAAAGTGGGGTTTACTGACACCCATTTTATACTCTGACATCTGGATGTTGATCTGCATGGATGAGTGCTGGTTGGGGGATGATGAAAAGACTCAAGTATTTAGGATGGCCACTGGCTTCTGCACGGCAGGAAGACCCAAGAATCAGTACTGCAAGATTGACTATGATGAACATCCATTGTTACCTGAACCAAAAGGGAGTCACCAGTAACATTTTGGCAAGTCCTTCCTGAGCTTTTGAAGGACTGTGGAAAGGACAGAAAGGCATAAGGAAAGTTCCCTGTCTAAGGGTCTGAAAAGGCATCCATTTTCCAGGCCACTTTGCAAGGTGTCTAAGATCAGGACTGTTTGAGTTGTCTGTTCAAATCAGAGGCAAACATATATTTGGGGATTCTCTACTTATGGGCTATGTGCAGGAAGACCTCCTACTGTAGCATCCACTCATGAGTTTCACAACTATGTTCCGCTCTGAAGGAATGCAAGCTACCTGAAGAAATAAGTTGTGCTGAACTGCTATGTCCCAGGTAATTATGGACAACCTGTAAAGTGGGTATGATCTTGTTCCTCCCAATCATGTGCCACATCACATTGGTGTTGTCTGTCACCACTAAGAGTGCCTGGAGACCAAGACTGATTGTGGGCTAGAAGCTTTTATGAGAGACATCATTGCTTTTAGATTAATGTGTTTGTGGTGTGGTCTCAGGTTCCCTGCACCCTGACCGAGGCAGCAATGCCTGAGATGTCTGCAGGTACTATATGACAGGGACTTGAAGGACAGTAAAGTACCCCTGGGTTGGACAGGACTTGCTTGGCTCACCAAAAGAGCTCATTCTTGACAAGATTGAAAACTGGAACTGGAAAACAGAATGCCAGGAAGTTAAGCCCAAATTGATTTGAGAAACAAATGTATCTTTCTCATGCGTAGTTTGACAAGTGAAATGAGGACAGAAGAGGCCATGTAACCCAGAACTATCAGAAATTCTCTTACAGTAGAAACTATCTGTTGGGACTGGTCGATGAAGTACTAGTGATACATTTCTCTCTTTTTCTGAAGGAAAAACTCAGAAATAAGGAAGCTGTCCAAAAGATATCCCAAGAAAACCAGTCTGTGAGTTGAAATAAGAGATGATTTTTAGATTCAGGATGAAGCAAGATTTTAAAAGAGATTCACAGTGAACTTTAGAGCTGCTAGAGTAGCAGAACTGGTTGAAGCCAGTATCAAGCAACTGCCCACATAGGGGAAGATGTATACATCTTTAAGCCTGCAAAAGGCTATAAGCTAGGGAAGGCATTTTGTAAAAACTCTTCAGGTGGTGGTAGAAAGACCAAAGAGCAAAGCAGTAAAATAAATATGCAAGCCCAGTGCAAAGCGTCTAAAAAAGATATGTATTTTTGTGAATGAGAGTAAGCAAGTATGTATGTATTTTATATAAATTTGCTTATCAGGGCAGGACATTGCCCACAATAGACCATTTGCAGGTGCAGCCCAGGTAAAGAAATTCACAAAAAAATAAAACAGAACTGATTCACAAACACGGAATAATCACAGAAGGTACAAAGTCTAGCAGACAACTGAAAAAAAATGACCAAATTACTAATAACAGAGAAAAACAAAAGTGGATTAATTTTAGTAATAAATACAGAAGGCAAGCAGGAGGTGAGAACATAGGGTGCAAGTAGAAATAATGAAGAATTAGGCAATGTGACCAGTGGAAAAGCACTTACAGTTAAGATTTTTGATGGAGGAGTCTTTTGAGTTGTGCTCTGAAAATGGGGAAAGAGAAGATTTCTTTCAGGTGAGAGGGGAGAGACTGCCAGAACCTGGGTTTAAGATGTGAAAGGACTGGTTGGTACAGTGCAGTTTGATTTGGAGTAGATTGAAAATACGAAGGGAGTCAACTGGGAGAAGTAGCTGTGGTTGTAGGGGGTTGTGTGACTATGAAGCTAGGTAGCAAGGCACCTGGTCGAAATAGTTTGAAAAGAAGAGACCCTAGGAGTAGTTGAATTCTGTAGGTGACTGGGAGCCATATGGCTTTGCAGAGGATAGTGCAGTGGTGTTCTTAGAGGGGAGAACTGGAAATGAATTGTCAGATTTTGTTTTCAATGGATTCTGGATTGGATGATTTTTTTTTTTTATCGGCTGTAGCTGTGATGGAGGAATCTGAATTTGAGATGAGTTAGGAGGATCCTTTACTTACTGCAACTCTTGCTTGTCTGGAGAGAAAGAATTATTGGGACTCTGACACTGGATTGAAAAGTCCTTTCATTAAACGGCTTTTAGGTCAGAAATTCTGTTAATAGAAGTGTTTTTTTTTGTTTTTTTTTTTTTTGTGAGATCGCAGTACAGTGAAGATTAGATAAGTTTCCCTTTCCTCAGTGTAGTGCGATCTTGGAGTTGGTATATAAATTTAGCGGGGGATGTGGGGGGCTGTAAATCAACTTCTATTAACAGCATTTTTGGTTTAAAATACATTCGATGAAAGGACTTTGATACTGTAATACAGACCCAAATTATTTTTACAGAAAATAAAAGACAGTTGATATTTTCTTGGTGTTTTCAATGTGGTTCTGGAAGTTAAGTGACTGATCCACCAGTAAACCTGTTTAAATGATCTGGTTGCTTCTACTGGGTTAACACTGAGTCTTGCAATGTTGAAAATAAGATTTTTTTTTTTTTTTTTGCTTTTGAGAGGTTTCAAATATCATTATTTTTTTCTCATGTGAGTTTATGAGTAACTTATGGTTGTTTAGCTAAGGATTAAAGAAATGGAGGTCAGACTGAAGCTGTTTAGGTCTAAAGTGATTTTGGCACAAGGGAAGAGAAGAAGAAAGAGTTTGAAGTGTAAACATTCTGAGCTTTGGAATAAAGACAAATACTTAGCTTAGATAAATCTGAAATTGGCCACTAGATTCCCTGTTTTCAGAGGATAGAAAAGGTATTGAGTATAATCTTTGCTTCCACTGCTCTGAGAGGACTGGCTCTGTGACCTCCTGCATGAGTAAATCAGCAATAATATGAGCTATAATAAGATGATCTTTTGGGGCAGAGGAATACCTGATGAGAAGAAGACAGATGCCCAAATTTAGGTTATAACAATGCTTTGTTATGCTTATTACCCAAGAGTCTGTAGTTCTTAATTTCTATTTAAGAAGTCCTAGAGTTAGGTTCCCTGCAATATTCAATGGAAGGTCAGGGTAAGGGTAAGGAGAAGAAGGAAGAGGAATGGAGGCAAGGACAGTCATTTTTTTTTTTAATTTGGGAACTGGGTCTCTGGGAGTTCATATTAGATGACCGAAGACGCATTCTTTTGAATGCATCTTGGTCGAACTTGAAAAGATGAAAAGGCAAAATGACGAAGTGGCATATAAACAAATTCTTTCCCTGGGAAAGAAATTGCTTGGCCGTGTCCATTACTCTGCCGTTTTCTTCACTGTAGTGTGATCTTGGAGTTGGTATATTTACGTGGGGTGTGTGGGGGGCGAAGTCCCCCACTTTATGGTATGTTTTAAGTGTTTTTGTTTTTTTTTTTTGGAACAGCGATTTTTTTCCCTTGGAAAAAAATCACTGTTCTAAGTTTTCGAGTTTGTAGGCTTTCGCTTACATGGGGTCGATAAATCATTGCTTGCTTTTCTAAGCGTTCAATGATTTAATATAGACCCGTCTCTGGGACACACTGCCATCTGTTTTTGAAATGCTCTTTCCCCACATTTCTACTCACCACATTTGAAGGATTTGTGAAAAAAAATGGACATAGACTGGAAGGAGAGTCCCTTTGAAATATGGGGACTGGATATAAAAAAATAATTGTTTAACCATTTACCTCTCTCCCATATAGTTTTTAAAAAAAGTTATTAGATCTGTTGCCAAAAAGGAATGTCCAGGTGGGGGGTGGCATTTAGCAATTGAGCATTCACATTCTCACGGAAAGAATGAAAGCATGTCTACAACTGACCCATTTGCAGCTGCCCTGAAGATGGCATCCACTGAATCACAGCCACATTTACATGCATATTTAGCCACCTGATAAGTATAATTAAGCATGTCCATAATACTATATTTCAGGTGAGAGTTAGGAGGACTAACTTAGACAGGGGTTGCCATGATGGTTTAGGCATTTACCTCATAGACATGATACATAATTTGATTCTAAATCTAGTTTCTGTCAAACAAAACTTGCTGGAGGGACAGGCATATGTCTTAGAGATAACCCCTTTTTTGTGCAGACACCCCATTCGTGCGAAGCACACCACTTCACTAACCTAGTCAAATGCAATTAAGATCAATGGATGGGAAATTGCAAATTCACCCCTGACTTATCAGCTTGTGTCCCTTATGGAGATTTCAGCTTGTAGATGCCTTAAGGCACAGGCATATAACAAAGCCATTCTAGTCAGTGGGCAATGACAATTGTGAAAATCGAGGCATGAATGGCTAGGTTTAAAAAGTTTCTAGACCTGTTAGCCTAGTAACCTTTTATGATCCTAAGATTTGCTCCTTGTAACTCAAAGTGGGCAAAAGGAACTTAAACATATGGGTTTTGGCAGTTAATGGCTTTAAAGGTAAGATGGAACAAGTGTATAACTTTGTCATACCTATCAAGAGTTCTGCTATCTTTATCACTAGGGACTGGGTTAGGAGGAAAGGTTCGAGCACCTTTCAGTTATGACAGCAGGGTCAACAGAGAGATTTTTATAGAGATGTGAATCAGGAGCTCTATAAAACCTGTTTGGTTGTTTAGGAGATGGAGTCTGGGAATCTGGGAATATAGAAACAAGAGAGAAGACATCATCCAAAGCCCCAAGAACTGAAGGTATGGCAACAGGCTTAGGGGTATCTATATTCATTAATTCACAGTACCAGTTCTGGAAGTCAAAAATTTCTTTACCCTCCCATTTAAAACATATCTCATTATAATTATTGTGTCAACAAAGGATTTTTTTTCATTAGGGGAACTAGAGGATAATGTATCCTCTCTGCCTCAGATTTACATCCAGTGGGAGAAAGAATATGAGAAATGCAAAACAGATCTTCACTGTCAGAATTAGAAAAATCCTCTTCATGAAGGAGCTCTCCCTCTTAATAGGAATGGAAGAAGAAGAACCTGATACTATTGAAAGGACTGAATAGCAGACTTCAGGAAAATTAAGACATTCCTTTTTGTTTTCTTCTTGACTGGAAGGGGTAGAGGGGAGAGTAATATGTTTGGTTTTCTGTGTACAGTTCTTAAGAACGTCTGCATGTATGACGTTTGAGATAGAATCCATAGGCTTGACCCCATGAGTGAGCCTCAAGTAAGAATAGCTGTGTAAAATGTTACCATAACCTAGATGTCCTCTTCTATATGCTGCAGTATTCATCACATTAGGGGGAGTCTGCTTCCGTTTGACTCGTACGTCCAGCCAGTATACAAAAGTCTACATGCTACTGTGAGGTACGTTCGATGCCACAAATCATCCCATGTACATCAGTCAAAGAGAGGTTGGGTATAAAGCCAACGTTAGCATGCACCAACCTCAGAAGTGAATGCCGCCAAGCACCAGCCTGAGCCTAAGTGAGAAACATATCACCAGAAAAAACAGGCAAGCATCAGGGGGAAGGCAATAGTGCAGCATATAGGAGAGAAGGACATCTATGGTTATGGTAAGATTTTAAACAACTATTCTATGTCCTTCTATTCATATACTGCAGTACTCATCACATTAGGGAGCATGCCAAAGCTCATGCTTGGGAAAGATTGGAAGGATGAGGAGCAGAAGCTCGTTCTACAAATCCATGTGCAGCTCCGCACCCGGAGATGACATCAAGTTTAAAATATTTAGTGAAAGTCTAAACAGAGAACTAGGTAGCCACCTCCAGAATAGAAAAAGTGTTCAAGCCTTTAAAGAAAGCCCCCGAGGAGGATACTGCTCTTGCGGAGTGTGCCTTCACTGAAAAAGAAAGGCTCTTACCACTGACTGAATAACAGGAGGAGATAGCTTTAGAAATCCAAGAAGAAATAGTTTGCTTGGAAACTGGCAGACCCAGGGCCCTTAGGTGGTAGGACACAAACATGCATTCAGATTTATGGATAGGCTTGGTTTTATCCAAGTAGTATCTGAGTTGCCTGTGCACATCCAAAGTGTGCAGAATTCTCTCACTGAAGATTGAGGGGAAGGAAAAAGGTAGGAAGGTTGATAGACTGATTAAGAGATAATTCACTGACCACCTTGGGCATAAAGAAAGGGCTGGTACGCAAGGATACCCTGTCTCTGTGAAAGTCTGTGAAGGGAGGATTAGACATCCAAGGTTGCAACTCAGAGACCCTTCTGGTGGAGGTAATGGCCACTACCAGAACAGTTTTCCATGTGCAATGCTGCAGAGAACAGGAGCTTGCTGGTTCAAAAGGTGCAAGCGTAAGCTTCTCTAACACAAAACTGAGATCCCAAGGAGGAGGAATTGGTTTTCGTGGTGGTCTAATAGGAAGGACGCCTTTAAGGAAGAGTTTAACCTCTAGCCTAGAGGCTAAAGGAGGTGAGAGAGGCAGACTAGCTGAGATGGCTAAAGGTGAGCCTTAACCAAAGAATAGGATAGCCCATCCTTCATCAGTTCACAGAGATACAACAAAACCACTGGGACATCCACCGACAGTGGCTATAGATCCTTCTTGTGATACCAGATGGAAAACCTCTTCCATCTGGAAACAGGATTTCCTAGTAGTGGTTTTTCTAGCTTCCTGCATAACTTGAAGCATGTCCTCTGAAAATAGGTGTCTAAAGGGAATTAAAACCCTGTCACCCACAGAGCCAGGGTCAGAGTTGACAGCTATATATGTATTAAGGTTCCATTGTTCTGTGTGCGTAGATCCATCCTGTGGGGCAACTTGTGATGATTGCCCCTGGCTAAGTGCAACAGAAAGGGGAACCAGTCCTGACTTGGCCAAAAGGGAGTCAAAAGCAAGATTTTTGGTTGATCCTGCAGAATCTTCGGTAGGACATTTTGGAGGAGAGGTAAGGGGGGGGGGTGCATACAGAAACATCACCTTCCAAGAAAATGATAAGAGCATCCACCTTCCAGGTCAGGGGATGTGGAACTCTGGCACACAATTTTGGAAGATGTCTGTTCATGGGGGAGGCAAAGAGATTTATCCGAGGCATACCCCAATGAAGGATCAGGTCCAGAAACACATCCCTATGTAGCATCCATTCATGGGATTGGATAATGAACCTGCTTAATGTGTCTGCTACCACATTCTGAGCTGAAGGAAGGTAAACTTGTCTTTGAAGGGGTAACTCCCAGGTGTGTACGGCTAGTCTGCATAGGAGGTAAGGCTTCACCCCCCCTGCTTGTTGATGTACCAAAGGACAGTGGGGTTGTCTGTGAACCACCTCAGCACCCCTGGGAGCAAGCATGGACTTGAAGATTTGTAGGGCTAGAATAATAAGGGCCCTCACTTCTTTTACGTTGATATGTTCCTTTGTCTGGGTTGAAGATCAAACATCCTTGACCTCCAGGACTGTAGAGTCGTACCCCATCCTATGTCTGAAGTGTCTGTGTATAACTCTTGAGAGGGGAGGGGTGGCTGTAGGGGGAGACCAGGAGTTTTGGTCATCTGAAGGATCCACCAATCCAGCTCCTTTTTTTATGCAAGGTAGGAGTGGAATCATGAAATCCAGAGGGTGGGAGTGCTGCATCCAAACTGTCTTTAGAAATTGTATTAGTGCTGCATCCAAACTGTCCTTAGAAACCACTGAATTTTCCTCATGTGCAACTTGGCCAAGGGAAGCATGGGGACTGTAGATGCCATGAACCCCAGGATGCGTAGAAAGTCCCTGGCAGTCAGAGACTGAAGGGGTAATATGCTCTGGAAGTAAAACCAAAACAAACAGCAACCGAATAATAATAACCCAATGAAAGCAAGTAAGACCAAGGTGTTTAGTAAGCGGTTTTCGTTCCTCTAATAGTAGAACTTCATCAGATAAAAATAACAATGTAGTTCAGTCATTTAAATATTAAAAGTATCTATCACATGTTTTATTTACACCAATAATACACTGCCCCTTAGCATGTTTTCATTAACCCTTCTGTAGCTGGACCTTATACAAAAAACAGTAAACAGTACTGGAAATGCTATTTTAGCAAGGTGCTTAGGGTATATAACTAAAAAATATATAGTTGTCTATACATATATATATATATATATATATATATATATATATATATATATATATATATGTCTATACATATATATATATGTGTGTGTGTGTGTGTGTGTATGTATGTATATAAAATGTTACCCCTCAACTATACAACATAGAAAAGAAATGGATACATGTTAAGAGCATAAATTTCTTTAACTTGTGAATATATAGGCTATATCACCTTGTCACACGTTTTAATTTTAAGATACACAAAATGGAACACATTTCGTTGAGACCTGGACATTGCCCAGCATTAAGGCATAGCTGCTATAGTAGCTCAAGTCTCTCTAACATAAGAGAAGCTGGTCCACCTCTTTCATCAGTTATTACTTTATCTATGGCCCTGAATTCAAAACAATGTTCAGGAAACTCATGTACATGCTTAGCTAATGCATTTTCAAGTTTACTCCGTCTTATATTGTATAAATGTTCATATACTCTTTCTTTAAGTTTACGGTCAGTCTTGCCACATAAAATGCTGGGCAAAACTGACACTGAACAATATAAACTATCATGTTAGAATTACATGTAAACTTCCTTTGTGTACAATAATTCCTGTTATTAATTTGGTATGTTTGCCCAATATCCATATGTCTACAGTGATTACACATACCACATGCAAACATCCCCGGATGTCTAACTGCTTGTGTCCTTTTATTTTACTGCAAGTTTTTCAAATTCCTGCCTTTCTTAAAGATTACTTGGGGGGGATTTTCAAACTCACTTGCTAGTGATGCCTGCCCTCTAAGTAGGGCCCATTTTTTATGTATTATATTCTTAAACTCTAATGCATTTAAGTTAAAGTTTGTGATGAAATTATACATCACATGGAATCTGACTTCCATCCGTGACTCTACTTCATTCTCCTCAGTAGTGATGTTTGTGTGTATTGTGATAGTAGCTCCCTGATTTAGAATAGGTCTTGTATGTACCACTGTTCTTTTCCTCAACTTCATAAGTTAAGTTTAAAATTAAAGACTCAGGGTAACCACGTTTTAGGAACATGTCCCTCAAATTATCGCATTCCTCCCTGCCTCTTGTCACCATTCTAGCTGCCCTGACCAGCTGACCCTTCACTACTGGACGTTTCTGGTGAAATGGGTGGGAGCTAGAAAAGTCCAGTAATGCGTTCAAGTATGTTGCCTTTTTAAAAATGTTTGCTGTATATCTTTCGATTCCTGTCCTTCCTAATTTGGATATCCAATAAGCTATCACCTCCTTGTTGAAATTAAATGTAAACTGCAAAAAGTCTGTTGTGTGGTTAAAGAAATCAACCAGCTCTTTTGCTACATTTTCATCACCATTAATGATTAAAAACATGTCATCCAAAAAATCTTGTATAAAAATGCATTTTGTCTTTGATTTCTGTATTCTTATCAATATACTTGTGCTCCCAATAAGCAATCACTAGATTAGAACCCGTCACTACCCCTTTTTGTAAATAAAATTCTTTGTCGAAGATAATATAGTTGTTGGATAATATGATAAGTAATTCTTCTACCAGTGTGATTTCACTAACTGGTACTCCCTTATGTTTCATCATATATGAGACTCATTCAATCCCCTCAATGTGGGGAATAGATGTATATAGATCCTTGACATCAATGGTCAAGAATTTATACTCATGTTTATAATCTAGTGCATTAAGGCTACTCAAAAAGGGCCATGAGTCTTTACAAATTTGAGATTCTTCTTTAATACATTTCTTAAGAATCCTATCAACCATTTTTGCACAAGGGTACATAATCGAGTTTCTAGCATCCACCAAGGGTCTCATTGGTGGATTAGTGATACTTTTATGAACCTTAGGGGTGGCAAATGGGACAGGGATACGAGGTGCTGGCATCGTTAAATAATGGTACATACTGACATCTCTTCTAGCTTCAATAAGCATGTCATTAATATAAGCATTAATACGTGCATAAGCTATGTTCACTTCATTTTTAGAAACATGAACATAACTATCACTCTGTAAGATTTCATTCATTTTAAAATTGTAGAGGTCCAGATTTATTGTGGCAACCCCACCCCCCTTATCGGGTTTCATCACTCTGACAGGTAAATCCTGCAGTTCTTTTAATAACATTCTTTCGGTTCTAGAGATGTTCAACCCATTGTGTTTAATATTACTATTTGAAATACAATTCCTAAAGTCCAATTCACATATTCTTTCAAAGAAAGATAACAGTGGGTGTAAGGGTGAGTTAAATATACTGGCAACATAAAACTGCTCATTTCTAACCTCCTTATTTCCCAACACTGCTGCTAAATTTAACTTCCTAATAAAGACTTTCAGGTCTACCAGTGCTTTAGCCACATCAAGCTTTGATGTCAGGAACAAAAGTAAAACCCTTAGCTAGTAAATCAACAAGTTCACTTTCGATCTCAAAAGATGAATAATTACATACTGTAAAGTCACTATCTTTATTCAACATTAGTTCAACATTGTTGTTATCTAATGCTGGGCTGCCATTTACATCAGTCATTACCTCTTGTGTTTGTTTGCATTCCTCCTGATGCTGCTCTGTTGTTGGTGCCCATGATATAGATTGTGGTTCTACCCCCTCTTGTAAACATTTTTATTTTGATTATCCATTTGTTGGTTGCTAAGATTATGGTCCATAATCCTATGTCATCTTTTGAGATCGAAAATGAGCTTGTTGATTTTACTAGCTAAGGGTTTTACTTTTGTTCCTGACATCAAAGCACCTTGGCATCTTTTGAGATCAAAAGTGAGCTTGTTGATTTACTAGCTAAGGGTTTTAATTTTTTTCCTGATGTCAAAGCACCTTGTTAAAATAGCCTTTCCTGTACTGTTTACTGTTTTTTGTATAAGGTCCAGCTACACAAGGGTTAATGACAAAATGCTAGGGGACAATGTATTATTGGTGTAAATAGAACATAACAGATGCTTTTAATATTTAAATGACTGAATTAAATTATTTTTATCTGATAAAGTTCTATTATTGGAGGAATGAAAAGCGTTTAATAAACACCTTGGTCTTATTAGCTTTCATTGGGTTATTATTCTTCATTTGCTATTTGTTTTGGTTTTAGTCGCTGACTTTGTTTATTTTATTCACTTATATGCTCTGGAAGTAGGAAGGGAGGAATAGCACCTTTTCTATGGGTAGAGAAGCTAGCATCTCATTTGCTTGGATCCTACAGCCCAGAAAAATATGGCCTTGTGAAGTGATCAGAGAGGACTTCTGATAGTTTATAGAGAAGCCTAGACTCTCCAGAAGGGAAATAGTGAAAGAAAGATTCTCCTGCAGTAGGTCTGAGGACTGGGCTTGGATTAGGAGATCGTTTAGGTAAAGGAAGATCTGAATTCCCTGTAGTCTGCAGAACGCTACGACAGGAGCCAATCATTTTGTGAAGACCCTTGGTGCCGTAGAGAGACCAAAGGGCAAAGCACAGAACTGAAAATGTGAGCAAGCAACAGAAAAATGTAAACATTTACTGAACAGAGGGTGAATGGGGATATGAAGACAGATGTCTTTGATGTCTAATGACACCATGAATGCTTGGGGAAGAATGAGAGGAAGCAGACAGGACAAAGTCAGCATCCAAAGGGAGGAGACCTTCAGAAAGCTGTTTAAGTGGGAAAGGTTCAGAATGGGTCTCCAGGGGCTATCCTTCCTGGGAACCAAAAACATCTTGGAGTAGAAATCTTTCCCTTGTTGGGAGGAAGGGACCTCTTGAACCATCCCCTGAGAAAGAAGATCTGAAATGACCTGAGGGAAGAGTACCAATTGTTCTTTTGGTGATTGTGGGATGCCTCTGAAGGAGGGATAAGTTTCCCAAACCATGAAATATCCTTTCTGGATGATGGAGATGACCCAAGAGTCCAGAGTGATCCAATACCAAGCAGTAAGAGAGAGAGAGAAGAAGGGACAGGGAAGTGGATGGCCCTGGAGGCAGATATTCACAGGCTACCAGGCTTAGCTTGGGACTGAAAAGCCTATTTCTGAGCAGGAGTGGATGAGGTAGATTTAGAAGAAGCTTGTTTCCTAAGGCCTCTCTTACTTTTAGGGGAAGAAGGCATGACAGGTTTTATAACAAAGGCAGTCTTTGCTGGATAGTTCCTTTGGAACCTGGGGATAGAAGAAACAAGGATATGCTTAAGATTATATAGCTCCTTACCTTTTCACTGTAATGATTTGAATAGGTCTGCAGCCGAGCTACCAAATACGGCTTTATTATCCAGAAGGACATCCATCAATTTGGCCTTGAAGTCAACAGGTAAGGGTTGTTAACCTAAGCCAGAAATTACTCCTTAGGACCAACCCAGAGGCCTCTGCACTAGCAGAGGCATCTGCAGCATTGCAACTGCTCTTGGTTAAGTGCCTAGCAACCTGGGCAGAGGAGTTGAGGATGGCTGCCAGTTCAGCCTTGGGAGGAGAATCTGGGAGCTCTGAAAGGAGTTTTCCTGCATCTGAAAGGGGAGCCAGAGAGTATTTAGCCATGTGGGTCTGGTAATTAATTGCCCTGAAGACCAGAGTGGCAGAGGTGTAAACCTTTTCCCCAGTCTCTCCATAACCTTGCTCTCTTTATCAGAGGGCAGTAAGGAGGTAGAAGGCAGTAACCTGAAAGCCTTATCAGCTGATACTGAAATGGTAACTGGATCTGCAGATGGAGCTTTGAATAGGAATTTAGAGTCCCTCAGGCACCTTGTAGAACCTGTCAGGATGCTTGGGAGAAGAGGGCTGGGAGTCTGGGCACTTGGATGCAGCAGTAAATGCATCCAGGAAAGATGGCAGAACTGGGGGGATGGCAGAGGGTGATGGAGAATCCATACGCAAGAGGTCATAATACCTCTTTTGTATGTCCGAGACTTGGCAACAGTCCCACCTGAAAAACTCTCTCACTTTCTGGATAGTTTCTCCAAAAGAAATATCCTCCCCAGGGGAATCAGTACCATTAGATTCCACTTCAGGGGAGGTATACCCCGGGGGGAAGCTATTTGGGTGCAGTAGGCCAATGACTCAACTCCTGAAGATTCCTCTTCATCCAAAAAGGTATCTGCAGCTGTCCTCTTGAAGGCAGTGGATGGAGAAATGTCCTGCAGAGGGACAGAGGAAGGCGAAGACAGGCACTGGGCTTTGAAGACATTAAAAAGGCTTTGTGAGAAAGCCTGCCAATCAGGCGCTTGTCCTTGTGAAGCAGGAGCGATGTGCTTTGTCTTTAATTTTTTCTTTTTGGGAGCTTCCATGTGATGGAAGATGGAAGGGCCCGATGGCCTACATTCCACTATGTCAGTAAGAACAACCTCATGCACGGTGATTTGGGTGATGCTGCGTGGACCTTTGGAAATAACGAGCAGTGGATCCCCCTTTTTGCCAGCGTTGGGACACCTGCACTTCCTTAGCGGACATGCTGATAGACTCCTTCAGGACTTCCCCTGTGGTATCTGCCGAAGAGACATCCACCAACTCCTGCATGGCCTCCGAGCCTACATCGGCCTAGGGAGAGACATCTGGAAGGTCAGGCTGAGATTTCTTGGCCTTTTTTGCTTGTGGCTCATCCGAAGACCCCAACATCACCTCCATCTCCTGTTCTAGATGCTTAAGGCATTGTTTTTTTATTTTTTTAAGTAAAGTTTAAGAGAAGCTAAATGGCTCCTAAGGGTTTTTGGGATGAACGACTTACAGATAGATAGTGCAAGCGATATTGATTGTGGTCTGGGCCTAGACAGAACAAGCAGAGGTCATGGACGTCTTTATTTGGAATCTGCCTTCCACACTAACATTTGCCCTTCCTAGTTGACATGAAATCACCCAACAAGCAAGTAGTAGGAAAAAAGAATTTAAGAATAAAAAAGCCCCAACAGAGTATTTATCTAACCCAGATTCACAACTGATCTGGCAGGTAAATGTTTGGAGCAGGCGATCGAACAGTTGACAGAAAGGTTCTAAGGTTGGTGTGTGCTGGTGTCTGCTTTACACCCGTCTCTTTATGACCGACATACGGGGGATGATGTGCGGCATCATACGTACCTCGCAGTAGTATGCAGACTTTTGTATACTGTCTGGACGTACGAGTCAGCAGGAGGTGGACTCCCCTAATGTGATAAATACTACAGCATATGAAGAGAGAAGGACATCCTGGTGAATATCTCCCCTCCTATTCAGTTTCTTCCTTCCTGGCTGACTCTGCCACACGAGCTGTCCGATAGGAAGTGCACTGTGCAAGTATCCTATGCCAAAGTAACCTCAAACGGGTTCATACTAAAGGGCCTGGGAGAAGCAGATGGACAATCCTGGAGCTGCAAATGTGCTTCAACAAAGTAATCAGTCATAGACTATGAGAGAAGAGGATAAATGGTTGGTTATTGTCAGTTAGCTCCTTTAGACAATTACCTCCTCTTCTTTATCTGAGGGAAAAGCTATGTTGGACAAAAGGAAGACACCATAGTTGCTAGCGCCAAATCCAGACGTCTGTTTTAAGAAAAAAGTGAAAGGAGTTTAGTATACTCTTAACAGTCTTAGGAATTAAGGACTGACTGACTGACTAAACACAACCTGATGTCATGATCAGCCCACAAACAAAATATACAGCTAGAGATGAAATCCTCAAATGGAATTTGGCACTCGAAAAGTACAGTTTTGTACCTACCATAAATGTAGATGTCCGAGAGACATGCAACTGCAGTCATAACATGTGGGTTGTCCTGCCTCAGGCAGCCCTCGGTCGGCCGGATTCCAAAGTCTGGGTCCGACGTCAGCTGATGTCGCATTTCTTTCCGACGTCAGAGCGGCTGGAGTATATAAGCATCAGCCGACGCCATTTTCTTCAGTGTTTCTTGCCCCAGATGCCAGGTGCCCTCCAAGGAAGGCTGTAATCAAATTGGAAGACAAAAACAGGATTCCAAACAAATACATGAGCAATACAACAAATACACCATAACAGATATCCCCAGCTAAGAGAGAGAGGGATAGGAGTGGACCCTAAGCATAGAGGGGTATGGAGGGAGGGAAAACCCGACTGCAGTTGCATGTCTCTCGGACATCTACATTTATGGTAGGTACAAAACTGTACTATGTCCTTCAAGAATGCAACTGCAGTCATAACATGTGGGTAGAATACCATAGCTTAGCTGGGGAGGAGGTATGCTCTAGGAAAGAGATGGTGTGGCAATCAAACCCTGCAGGACTGCGAAGCAAAGCCTGCTCTGGATCTGGAGTATAGGGGGAGATTGTAGTGTTTTGAGAATGTATGCACGGAGCTCCATGTAGCAGCTTCTAGAATGTCCTTTGTAGGCACCCTCTTAAAAATGCTGTAGAGGTGGCTGTAGCTCTGGTGGAATGTGGTCTGACATAGGCTGGAACAGTCTTTCCATGAAAGGAATAACAGAATCTGATGCAATGTCCAATCCATTTAGAAATGGTCTGTTTTGAAATTGCTTTTCCTTGGACTGCAGGGCGTAAGCTACAAAAGCTGTTCAGACTTCCTACTGGCCTTGGTTCTGTCCAGGTAGTATCGAAGTTGTCTATGAATGTCCAAGGTATGTAAAATCCTTTCCCCTTATTCTCAGGATTGGGGAAGAAGGCAGGCAGATGGATGGCTTGATTTAGAGAAACCCTAGATACCACCTTTGGCATAAAGGTAGGGTTGGTCCTTAATGAAACCCTGTCTCTGTGGAAAATAATAAAGGGTGGTATTGCCATTAGGGCCTGTAGTTCGAAACCCTTCTTGCTGAGGTAATTGCCAACAGGAAGGCTGTTTTCCATGAGAGAAATTGCAAGTCAACTGAAGCTGCTGGCTCAAAAGGAGGAAGAGTCAGTTTTTCTAAGACAAAATTGAGGTCCCAGGCTGGCACTGGGGCCTTTCTTGGTGGCTTAATGTTCTTGATTCCCTGAGGAATTGCCTTAGTAAGGGGTGAGAAAAACAGGAGGATCAGTGTTGTATCTGGCTGAAATAGCAGATGCATGTATTTTTATTGACGAATATGATAGGCCACTCTGTAACATATCTGCCAAATATTCCAAGATAAGTGGGATGTTCAACAATGATGCATCATGCCCTTTGCTGGTATTCCAATTGCTGAATCTTTTCCACTTTGCTAAGTAGACCTTTCTGGTGGATGGTCTTGAGCCTCTGTTAGTATCCTCTGGACTTCCTTGGAGAGAGGTAAGTTGAATGTATTTATGGGATCTCCCAGGCTGTTAGCTGCAGAGTTTGAAGGTTTGGATGCAGTGTTTCGAAATTGTGCTGAGTCAAAAGTAGAGGCCACTGAGTGAGGGCCCACCTCCTGGTGTGACATATGCTCCGTAGTAGTGGGTACCAGTGTTGTCTTGGCCAATCCGGAGCTATTATAATTCCCTTGGGCTTCTCTGCTTTGATCTTTAGTAATACTGAGGTCATCAATGGCAGAGGTGGGAATGCATAGATTGCTAGGGAGCTCCAGTTGAATGAAAGAGCATCTATTTTCCAAGCCTTTGGATGGTATGTCCTTGTGCAAAATTTTGGTAGTAGATGATTGAGGTGAGAGGCAAATAGGTCCACTTCTGGCTTGCCCCATGTCGAAGTGAGTTGTCTGAAAGCCTTCGGATGCAACTTCAACTCGTGTGGATCTGTGAAATTCCTGCTTAGGCTGTCCGCCAACACATTGTCTTTTCCTGGAACAAACTGTGATTGCAACTGGATGTTTAGACTCAGTGATTTCTCCCAAAGCTGCATTGTCAGTCTGCAAAGGGGATAAGAGTGAGTGCCCCCCTGCTTGTTTATGTACCACATCACTGTGGTGTTGTCTGTCCGTATCATTAAGTGACCTTGCTGGAGTTGGTTTTGAAAAGCCTCGATAGCATGCATTACTGCCAGCATTTCCTTTTGATTTATATGCAGATGTGTTTCCTTTGGAGACGATTGTCCTTGTATACATCTGCCTTCCATGTGCGCCCCCCATCCGAGGTCTGAGGCGTCTGTAGTCATGGTCTGTGTTATCTGTGGTTTTTTGAATGACAAACCTGTGTTTTCCTGGCTCACCGAAGCCCACCATAGGAATTCCTTTTGTAAGCATGGGATGAGTGGTATGACTGTCTCCAAGTTGTTGCTGTGCTGAGACCAAACGCTTTTTAGGTACCATTGAAGCTTTCTCATGTGTAGTTTTGCTAATGGAACCAGTAGGATGCAGGATGCCATGTAACCCATGGCCTGTAGGACTCTCCTTGCAGTCATCTGGGTGAGTTTTGCTAAACCTTTGAAGTATTGAGTTAACTTCTCTTGCTTGTCTTCTGTCAGGTAAGCCATTTGAGAGGCTGTGTCTAGTTTGGCTCCTAAGAAGATTATTTGCTGGGATGGCTGTAGTCTTGACTTTTGGAAGTTGACTGTGTATCCCAGAGCTTGAAGTAATCGTATGACATATTCCAGATTTTTTGTCAACATCAATTTGTCGTCCGCTTGTATGAGGCAGTCGTCCAGGTACGGGTAAATTTGTATACCTTGGAGCCTGCAATGAGCAATTACTGAAGCCAGGCATTTTGTAAACACTCTGGGTGCAGTAGATAAGCCAAATGGCAATGCTGAGAATTGATAATGCTCTGGCCCTGCAAGAAATCTGAGGTATCTTCTGCAACTGTGTCTGATAGGGACATGCAGGTATGCCTCCTTGAGGTCCAGAGTAATCAGCCACGACTCCTTGCCTAGCATGGGAAGGAGTTGCTGTAGAGTCAGCATTTTGAACTTTGGTACTATGAGAAAGGTGTTTAATGTGGACAAGTCCAGTATTGGTCTCCATTGAGTTTCTTTTCTTGGAACAAGGAACAGTCTTGAGTAAAATCCCTGTTCTTGTTCTTGTTGTGGAACTCTTTCTATTGCTTTCATTTGAGTTAGCAGAGAGATTTGCTTGATAGCCTCTGCCCTTTGATGTTGTGGTAGATTTGGCATGCCTTGTTTTCTTGGTAAGGTATGAAAATGAAACCTGTACCCTCGGTCTATAATGTCCAAAATCCATTTGTCCTTTGTCAGTCTGTGCCAGTTTTCTGCAAACAGAGATAATTTCCGCCCAAGGGAGCTTCCAGTTGTTCCCTGGTAGGCGGTAGTAGAGGAAAGTCATTGAGATTGTGGTTGTTGGGCAGGAGAAACCCCTCGTCACCTCTTTGGTTTCCTGGCTGCCATTGACGTCCCCTGTAAGGGCCTCTGTATTGGCCTCTTCCTCGGCCACGTCTGTTCTTACCCCTTTGAAACTTTTCTGGATTAGGAAAGGACCAGTTTTTTGAAGGCCAATTCCTACTGAATCTGGGGTGTTGAACCTGGAGGAAATCCTTTACAGTTTGAACTGATTTTGCTTTTTCTTCAATGGTCTTTAGTACATCCTTAGCATTTGCACCAAAAAGCTTGTTCTTTTCCAAAGTTGCATCCAGAAGCTTTGCTTTTACATGATCTGGTAGAGGTTGATCTTTTAACCAAGCATGTCTTCGCATCACTGCCCCTGTCATAGCTGCCCTACATGAAGCTTTCAGTGCATCATATACACACTGCAGGAAGTGATTGCTTACTTGCTGAGTGTTATGTACAGCTTCCTGCAAAGTCTTCCTGTCTAAAGGATCAGGAGAAGCTAGTGTTTTTTGTAAATCTTCTAAAAGATAATCCTGATATTGGAACATATGAAAAAGGCAATTTAAAGCTCTCATAGATAAGGTAGTGGAAGTGTAAACCTTTTTACCCCATCTCTCTAATGACCTTGCTTCCCTGTTGGAGGGTAAAGGATTTTTTGAGGTGGAGGCTGAAACTCCTTTAGGCCCCTGTGAAATAGTTTCCAAATCAACAGTATGGGCCCTGAATAAATGGGAATGAGTTTCAGGGACCCTGTAATACCTGTCTGACTTGGCTGGTGCAGGAGGGAGAGTATCAGGGGTAGCACTAGAATCAGAATACAAATCATCCAGAACATCAAGTACAGGAGGAATAGCTAAGGGCCTGTGCTGAGGCTTCTTAAGGAAAGTCCTAAGGCGTTTCCTGGAATCAGAATATTCCTGGCCCTGCCACTTGAAATGTTACCTCATGGTGTGCAGAACTTCCCCAAAGGAAATATCCTCAGGTGGGGAGGCCGAAGGTATGGAATCTTCTGCATCTGAGTCCTCATAGGTCTGGAAGAGCTCTTCCTGGCTATCAGAGTGGACAGAGCCCTCAGAGTCTTCATCTGAAGGAGTAGGGTCAGAGGGTTCAACCCGGGCCTTTATCAGGAGGAGGCTGGGATGCTCTCTCTGGATGGGTCTGCGAACCTCTAATCATGGAAATTAAATCAGCAGCCATGGACATAATTTGTGTCTCTGGAGTCGGCTGAGGTAAAGATCTAGAAGTAATATGCTTTGTTTTGCTGGCTGCCTTAGCCCTAGTGTAGGCCTTAATAGACATGGCCATAGGAGGCCTGGCAGCTCCACGTGCAGGAGTGACCTTGTCTACAGCAATGGTCTCGGGCATTTCCTCGGTTTCGGTGTCCGGAGGAAAATCTATAACTGGCATCGGAGAAATGTCTGGAATCGGAGTCGTCGGTAATGCGGTGTCTTCGGTTCGGAGTGGTGGAGAGACCGTCTCAGAGGGAACCGAAGCACTCACGCTAGATTTTGGCGTGGAGTCGGTAGTAGACGCGGGCCGAGGATGTCGGTCCCGGTCTTTTCGCTTTTTGGGAGTTTGCGATGTCGGAAGATCCGACGGCATGGTATAAGCAAATTTATCGCCGAAAAAGTCTTCAGCGAACTCCGCCCGGCGCCTGAGAGTGCGCTTGTTGAAGCGAGCACAGGCTACACAGGCCGAGACGTTGTGGTCTGGGCCCAGGCAAGGGAGGCAGTAAGAGTGGAAATCCTTATGAGGTATTTGTTTACCACAAAAAAGACAATTGTTAACTTTTTCAGTAATTTCTGACATCGGCTGAGGCAAGAAAAGGTCCCCAACGGGGTACTTAGCTTTTTTGATGACTTCGGTATCGTAGAATACAGGAGCTGACCAACCAGCACTTGCGAACTGCTTCTGCTTCGGGCACCGCGCGGCAAGAAAGACTGAAGAAAATGGCGTCGGCTGATGCTTATATACTCCAGCCACTCTGACATCGGAAAGAAATGCTACATCAGCTGACGTCGGACCCAGACTTTGGAATCCGGCCGACCGAGGGCTGCCTGAGGCAGGACAACCCACATGTTATGACTGCAGTTGCATTCTTGAAGGACATCTACACTTTCCTTTCCCGACAAGACATTAGAAAGACTTGTACAAAATATTGTAAGGAAAATGGAAGGGTCTTTAACAGGGTACTTGCCTGCCTGAAGATTTATTTTATTTATTTATTTTACATTTGTTGACCGGGATAGTCCAGCTGGATACATATACGTTTTCAGTGGAGGCCCGGGGAGAAAAGCTCCAAGGAACAGAGGTACAAGAGCACATATTACAAACATTACAATGGAAATTGAACATTTAGTATAATACGTTAAATACACTTATGATATTGGAAAAGTACCAAAGAATAGTGATACAAGAGCAAATATTCCAAGCAATACAACAGAAATTAGACATTAGTACAATAGGTTGGTACGCTTCTAATTTTGGGTTAGAACAATAAGTAAGTAAAAAAGATGGAATCCTAGGAAGAAAGGAGTTGGTAAGATAGATTGTAAAGGTTATAAGGTGACCCGTTTGAGTTGGGTTACATGGTGGCTAGTCTAGGCCATAAGGGGTCGTGGGCAAGGGATATTAATCAGGGTTAGGGCATGGGCATAACTATTGGGTTTTTAGAAACGCTCGGAGGTGAATTTTAAATTGGTCCAGAGTGGTCAATTGTCTAAGGTTGCTTGGAAGGGCATTCCATAACTTGCCAATGGAATTGGCATAGAGAGCATCCCCTCCTGAGTTGTTTGGTTTGATGGTCAATACTTGACTAATTTTGGATGACCTAAGGGATGATAGATTTGAATAGGAGGTGAGAATGTTGTTTAGAGAGGAGTTTTGTCAGGGTGTTTAATGATTTTGAATGCCTCGGTAAGCTGGTTAAGTTTCAGAAGATTAGGCAATTCTAACCATCCTAGTGTTCTAAGGTTTAGGCAATGGTGGACGGTAGGGCATACCGGTGATAAATCTAGCTATGTGGTGATAGGCAGTGGATAGTTTATTAAGCTCTTTTTGTGAAGAAAGGAGAATATAGGGGAGGCATATAGGAGGGTGGAGAGGAGGTGAGTTCTGGCAATGGTTAGCTTGGTGTGAGGGGTTAGGAATTTCTTTATCCTGTACATGGATCCAAGTTTCTTGTTCAGTGTTTTAGTGGTCAGGTTCACGTGCATGTCAAATCTAAGTTTGTGGTCTATTGTCACCCCAAGTAGTTTGGTGTGGGAGACTGGATAGATTTTGGTGCCATTGTTAGCAGAGACAACAAAGATAGGAGTTTGGGTGCTGGGAAATTGTAGACTGGGAGGTATTGCTGGAGAAGGGAAGAATAAAAGTAATTTGGTTTTGGTTGGATTGAGTAGGAGTTTTAGGTTTGAGAACCATTTTTCTACTAATGAGAAGCAGATTTGGGTAGTAGCTTGAAGGTTGGTGAGAGAGACGTCAGAACAAATAAGGGTAGAGTCGTCTGCATAATGTGCTGAAGCCGACTGCAAGGAAACAAATGCACTAACATTGATGAGAGTATACATATGTGGACTAACAGCATAAAAGTTGTGCTATTTGACATATCCATATGTTTCTTTTACACTTGCAAGTCCTCTCATATTAAGGGTGGGCATACAGCAAGACATGACAAGAGGGTGCATGAAACTTTGCAGTCTGTCCGGATGTAAGGTATCTTTGGCAATATATGTCCCATATGCAAGAACTACTTCAATAGTGATCTAATGAAAAACATCAGAGCGTTATAATCACCCTTTGGCTGAATCGTAAGGCATAAAATTAAATCGCATGCTTAAGTTTTCACCTTCTAATTCTGACTTGCCTTTGCTTGCTATTTTAATAAAAAAAACTTATATTTAAAAACAAATGATCAAGAATCTTTGAGTTTTCAGAGGCATGCAGAATGCCTGGTTATGCAGTGAAAAGTAGAAAGTGAAGTTTTAACATGAAGGGCCCAGAGTAACAGGAAAGAAGAATGCTTGACATGCATACATCAGACAACATAAGACAAAACCAGCTGCGATATAGATGTTGGTGCACTGTCAAAGGACAAATGGAAAAGGCAAAACTGTAAATGAAAGTAAGGATGGAGAAAGAAAGTGATATGAGTAGAAACCAGAATGGGTACTTCAAGATATCACTGAAGAAAATACAGTTTCATAAAGAGGACAGGCTGAACCCTGAAATGATATGCAAGATTAAATGGTGGAATATGGGTCAACAGAATGACTTATAATGCATGGACATAACAGAAAAAGGGGCTGACCACAGAAATGCTGTGGCCTACTACCGCAGCGCCAAATGCAACACAAACAAACTAGAAAGAACACAAGTCTGCTACTGGTACCTCTGTATGTTACTGTGCATTGTGTTCCTATTTACGGCTGCATCAACAGTAAGAAAAGTAAAGAATAAACAGGGTGCCCAGCTACATGAATGTGGTAATACATGACGATGCTTTGTCCAACCCCCAGGTAGTAAAGGTTTCTCTTTGATTCTGTTACTAAAAGAACAAAAAACTTCACTGTATTATATCACCACTGAAACAAATGTGTGTGCAAACAAATCCAAAATCCTGCCCTATAACTCAGATAATGTATGATGCTAGGTAACCACATAAAATGTCAGAACCCACTAAAGTGAGTTCCGAAATATGGAGGCTAAATGGCTGAAAAAAAAACAGACTTGCATATACCAAGTCCAAGATTTCCATTTCCAAAAATATTCCCTTTTCTCCAAGGAATGTACATCTCAGAGATAGTGTATATAAGCTCAAAGGGAGTGGGGGTGCAGGGGCCTTGCCCCGTTAAAAAAAAAAAAAAAAAAATTTTGTTTAAAGAAGAGCAATGTTTGAGATTCACTCTACTCCTGTAGTTTTGGTCTTTTTTGGCTTGGCTGCACCAGTATTTTGAGTGAAATATTTCAATAGGGAGCTACGAAAAACATTGCAGAAAAAAACAAGGTTCTCACATCTCTTAAAAAACAGGCCACAAGAGGATAATGGACATGGGAAAATACAATTACAGTGACATGACATATGTCTGATACACCAGGATAAACATGCTTCACTTTTCAGCCATCTATCTACAACTAGCAAGTAGCAGTTTAACAGGCTGTGTGCCCTAGACATGGAGTGAAGTGGTACATGGGACTTAGAGCAAGTCTCTGGAAATCCTACTACGAGTAGGTGGAAAGGGAGTACTGCATTCTTTTTATCTAAAGTATTTATTTTTTAAGTTTAATGTTACAAATTCACTAGAATGCCTACTCTAACTTTATATCTCTTCTCATTCCTTCACTGGTCTGAATTTTCAGGCTAACCTTTCAACATCTGTGGAGGTGAAGCAATAAGATGTCAAAGGAACGTTTTACAACAGTTACACAGTATCCAGCTATTTCTTTTCATCTGCAAAACCGCAGGAGTCAGTCTGGGAATCTAGAGAATTTCTCACTAACAACCTGAATATGGTAGTTCTGGCATCTTCAGATAATAAAATGGTGAACAAAACAAAGCTGGATAAAAACAGGAATCACATGGGAGTAAAATGCAACATTATTCACCCTATGGCTAATTACAACTCTACACAGAACACAAAATGACAATGTTTAAATTAAGATAAGACAAGTTTCAAAGGATGTGGGAACAGTAACATCACGTAAAAAAAAAAAAAACATGTTAGAATACACCAGTGGATAGATTTAAACTTGTGACACAACCGACCTTAAATAGAACAAACCTCAGGTATTAAAAAGATAAGGACTTACCTTAGCTTTGTGAAGTAGGGGGATGCAGCCCTAACTATAACCCAGATAATACCAGACAGACTAACAGATTGGGTACTGGAGGAACTGGAGATGGAGGGGTGGGAAAAAGCAGCTTGCTGGCTCGCCCAATCTGGAAAGGAGCTCTTTCTGCTACGAAGATGACACATCCCAGCTGATAAAGGTATGCCATAAACATGGGGTACATTACCAATATAACTATAGCATTTGGAGGGAGGGGGTAGACTCTAACATTTTGTTTTTAAACCAACATGGTTAAAAGCCAAATGTGTTGTTAAAAAATCTGAACACTGTGAAAAAAAGAACTGAAGAAGTGGTGAAAGGCCTACATTTGAGGTTTGTGTTTATTTTGAAAAGTTGCTAGAAGAAGCTTTTTGATGCATTTTTTTCACAACAAAGTAAATGATGGATTAAACCAAACAGAGTAATGCCTGGACTACTGCCACACCTTTGATATATGCTGTAGATAGTTTGGTGATTAGAGAAGTCTTAATCACTGACTGGTTTATTAACAGGCAATCAGGATATAACTAGGTTTTGTGGGGAAAGGTTCTAAGTTTACAAACAAGAAAGGCAGAAGTATAAAAATATTTTAGAAAAGGGAAATTTAAAATAAAGATATTTTTAGTGATACAAAAGGAATACATAAGTGTCTGTTATGTTCCTCTTGTAGGTTTGCAGCTGATTGTCTCTGTTTCTTCTGTGTGTCAACACAAATGTCTTTTAAAGCACCATGATATTTTAACTGCAAATTGTACAAAAAAAAAAAACAAATGTGAGGTTAATACTATATACAGACATACAGCAAAATTTGGTTTACTATCAAAATTATGCAAATTGGTTCTGCCAATAATGACTTACTCAAACCAAAATGCTGAAAATGTGCATATTGTTCACTTACAACTCCAAACGAGATAACGTCAGTATGTAAAATTCTATATTATCGACAATATTTGGACATCTGGAGAAGTACTACCAAAGTTTTGCAGGGGGGCAAGCCCTCCTGTACCCTCCACACCCCCCTGCTAACTATACATCTTAACTCAGAGATCGCACTACATTGAGGAAAACGGTACTTTTGCCATTCCCCACTGTAGTGGGATCCAACTGTAAACAGCGACACTTAAAACCGTGAACTCAAACTACGTGTCAATGTTTCTAACGAGACATGATTTCCACTCGCAATTTTAAACTTTTGCACCTTTACCCTCGACCTTATGAATGATGCCAAGGCGACTTTCAAACATTTGATTGTAAACCTCAAAGTTTCAGAGGTTAAAGGAATTTATTAATTCATGTTATTAATCATGTTGGATTATACTACAAAGGTAACAAAGAAGATAAATTGGAATTTAGAGAGGTTAAATGGCAAATTAGGTTAAATGGTAATGTTCACCCAGGACTGAATGGTTTTATTAATTATAAATGTGTGTTACAACATAACTGTCAGTATAAGAAATGTAAACAATGATTTTCAGTGGTTTGATTTGATCATGAGATTAGTCCTATGACCACAATTAAAGTATTTAATAATGTGTTATGATTTGTAAGAACATTCCGATGAAGATATCTGTGAAGTTCAAAAGTGGTTATTCTAGTTTTTTATTTTATTAAAGAGTTTATTTGAGCTGCTAAATATCTTTGGTCCTTTGGTAAAGTTTGTTTGTTGGCATTTTCAAATTTATTTTCCAGAGAGGTCATTTTAAACTTTTTAGTCATCTGACACGTGGGGTTACACGAGATGTCACTAGCTCTGTAGATTTAGGCACAAAAAAATCTACTGGTGTGCAGGATCACAATGTGTGATACTGTAAAAGCTGCTCCATTCCACTTCTCTTGCCCCAACTTGCCACTGGTACAGTCCAAAATGCAGTGGATAGTGCTGAAGACACTTCAGATAAAATGGTACTGCTAGACAGCTGAAGATCAGCTGTAGGGGGCATGCAAAATGGGGAAAAACATTAAGGAATTCACAGTTTCAAAACAAGTCAGGGCACTTCAATGTTGTTGAACTTCTGTATTCCACCGAATGCTAACATGGAAGAAGTATCACGTATACATCAAGGTCTCCTTTTCCAAGAGAAAAATCAAGCAGCTACTAAATGTGAAGGGACTCCAAACAATATTAGTATTGTATCACAGATTTCAGTATCCCTGCCAAAAAAAACAAAAAAAAGAGAGAGTGTAACATGGTGACCTCAGCAGTGATGGACCAGTATGCTGCCCTGGTAATATCTTTCAGGGTCTATATTATATGAACAAAGTTTTATAACTTCGAATACCATATGATCAACACCATATGGTTGAAGTTATAAAACTTCGAACAATTAAAAAAAAAAAAAAAAAAAGTAACCTAATGGGTTTTGGGGGCAAGCCCTCCTGCACCCACTACACCCCTCGCTCTTTAAATATACCAACTCTGCGATTGCACTACAGTGCAGTAAAGGAAAATATTCCCTTTACCACATTATAGTGCAGTCTTGGAGTTGGTATATTTAAAGAGCGGAAATGGAGTGCAGGGGCTTGCCTACAACCCTTAGTTTAGGGTTTGTTCTTTTATTTTGTTTTATATATTCAAAGTTTTAAAACTTCGACTATACAGTGTTGATCATATGGTATTCGAAGTTATAAAACTTCGAGTATACAATATAGACCCTATCTATCACTAGTCATTCTGGGGACATGATCAATAACCATGACTTACAAATAAGATGATACACAGGAACAGGCATGCAACAAAGAATGACAGAAACAGGTGTGAAAGACAAGAGTCTATATACACATACATACATACATACAAATACAGCAGCACAAGTGTCAAAAAAAGTCTGCTTACATTTTGGTCATTACAACTGAAAATCTATTTTGTGCTGTTAGTTTTCATATATAAAAAGTATTCTGAACTGTTTAAATTATTACTTTAAAAGTAAAATGTAATTTCCTTATTTTATTGCTCTCAAATAAAAAGGCAGAATACTACATATGTAACAACACCCAGAATGCTGATCTCCTGCTGGCTCATTTCTCTGACTTGTTCAAAGCGATAATCAATACAGGTAATATATCAATTAACATCAGTTAAGTAAAATATATACAGTTCCTCAAGGGATTCCACACAATAAACAGAAACTGGACAGGCTTTTCTTCATATTCAGATATTAAGGTGGTGAGGCTAGACAAAGCAGTACATAACCTACTCAAATTTGAGGGTGAATAAACACTAAAATGCATATTTTCTAAGATAGTCTAATGGTATCCAAGGTTAGAATTGTACCCAAGTTGCATCCAAATTTTAAAACCTCAGGCCCTCTCATTAACAAGACTTACAGTTGTAAAAGAATACTGTAAAAGGTTGACCAGGCCAAGGAAAGGGGTATACCACAGAATTTAACAGAAGGGCTTATATTTCACAGTGCATTGTCCTGCAGGACATAGCTGTCCCTGTATTTCAATCTTTACAAGAACCCATCATTCTTTCACAGTCCTTATTCTTCTGTCATCACATTGGTTTTTTCCGAACATCAATGAGGCCAGGATTTGTTAAATTAGGGTTACTGTTCAGGCTTGACCTTCGGAGATCCCTTCGTGAAACAAGTCCCTGTCCAGCACTTCGCTGTACAGCTCCATCATTAACCTGTACAATCTTACTTAAAGTCTGTTCTGCTATTTCCTTTCGTGATGCTTCCTCAAGTCCTGAGTGATCATCTACTGGTAGTGATGACCGACGCCATGTTGGCGGAAGTGGAGCATGAACTCTCTCTCTGACCTCCTCCCTCATCCATGGATTACCATCTGTGATTATGACTTGTAAATTCTGCTGTTCACATGACTGTGGATTTTCTCCTCCTTCCGGATATCCCAGTCCATGAAGATGCTTGTCCATGCTTTTGTGAAGTTTTTCATTCACAGCAGGCACTAAAAATAAAGATCAAACAGATCACTAATGAGTTTTAACATTAACCTATTTGCTGCCTTGTTAAACAATACAGTCTGAAAAAGGTAAACAATGTACTAACCACAACAGCAAGTTTTTAACATAAGATACAATGAAGAGATACAACTGGTGGTGCTGTGACTGTGCATTTCTAAGCAGCATATATAAGTAAATACATTTCTGATAAAATGTATTAGTGCGAGTCCTGAAACAGTGAAACTGAATATTGTGTTACATATACAAAACCTCTGACTGTTGTTTACTGGAGAGCATTGGGGGGATTGTTCCCTGCAGAAAACAACTTTAGAGCAAAGCCTTTTGTAATTACAGGGCTCAAAAGAGTCAGTAAGGACTCTCTAAATATATCTATACATACATACATATATGCTTCTATATATGTGTATATATATATATATATATATATATATATATATATATATATATATATATATATATATATATGTGTGTGTGTGTGTGTGCATGCATATATCTACATATAGCTATCTATGTGTGTGTGTGTGTATATATACGTGCGTGCATGTGATATACGTGTGTGTGTGTGTGTGTGTGTGTGTGTGTGTATGTGTATTATACATATAGGGGTTTGTGTGGGAGAGTAACAGCTGATGAGTTGATGTTGTTACATACACGTGCAATATACATGTTTTCTTTTTTTTTTTTTTTTTGGCCAAAAAGAGACTTCCGCACTGATGACTGTTGGAAGGGGAACTAGATTGCATCTCTAGTGCCATACTATTCTTGGCACTTCCGCAGGACTTTAGTACATCCAGCATTTCTGCAGGAATTCTTTCAATGTCAAATACACCTCCTGAAAGGAAGTTAGCACATCCATCCATCAACAAAAATGACACTGTACTTTTCCCTCTTTTACATGAAACTGAAGATCTAACAGATTTGCACAAGAATAGATGTCTTCATTCACTAAACTTTGCAGAGACAACAACCATCCCCCACACACGCAAACCTCTTAGCTAAAATCTTTACATGAATATTTAGGAATAAATCATAATTAAGTAAATCAATAAAGGAAGCTCCACAAAATTAAAAATCTGACTTCAGACCACTTTCCAGAATCCAAGCATTAATAAATTCTGGAAAAGCTTATTAATGTAAAACCTGTGAATCCCTGAAGAATACTGTATGCTCTCTATACATCAGCAAAGATTTTGGGGCAGATGAAAGACTTCAACATTTCTTTGATCATGAAAGTACAGTTGTGTACACTTACCATAAATGTAGATGTTCGAGTGTATTCACTGTTGCAGTCATTACATTTGGGTAATCTGCTGGCAGGTTGCCCTCAGTCGGCCTGAATTCCAAAGTCTTGGGTCCTGCGTCGGTTGCTGTCTTCTCTTCCATGACATCAGGTCGTCAGGGGTATAAAACATGCAGCCGATGCCATTTTCTTTAGTTTTTCTTGCCCTTGATGTCAGGTGCCCCCAAAAAGGTAGCAAATATATATATATATATATATATATATATATATATATATAGGTATAAGTACATGCATCAATATAAACTATACCTTCATCTAAAAGCAAATACACCACATAGGTTGTAGAAGATAGAGAAGGAAAGATAAACTTCAGGATGACAGGGGGATGGAGGGAGGGTAACCTGGACTGCAACAGTGAATGTACTCGAACATCTACATTTATGGTAAGTGTACACAACTGTACTATGATGTTCTTGTTTCACTTTTGCAGTCATTACATTTGGGTAGAATTCCAAAGCTATGGTTGGGAGGCTGGAGCTAAACAGCATTAGGTGTGGCTATAAGGCCCTGCAGCACTGCAGTGGCAAAGCCTGCCCTGGACTTACAGTAGAGAGGCAAATGGTAATGCTTTGTAAAGGTGTGAACAGAACTCCAAGTAGCAGCCTATAAAATGTCTTTGGTTAGTACTCCTCTGTTATCGTTTGAGAGGGTACCAGGTGTGATTTCTTTTCGTTTATTGTGTACCCTAGGCAAGTTAAAAGCCTTTTCACAAATGCCAGGTGTTGAAGAAGAGTGTCCTTGTTCTCTGCTTGAATGAGACAGTCGTCTAAGTAAGGATATATTTGTATACTTCTTTGTCTGCAAAATGCAATTACTGGTGCCAGGCACTTTGTAAAGACCCTGGGCGCAGTAGATAAGCCAAAGGGCAGTGCAGAGAATTGGTAATGCATTAAGCCAGCCTTAAATCTGAGGTATCTTCTGCACGATTGTCTTATTGGGACATGCAGGTATGCCTCTTTTAGGTCTAAAGTCAACAGCCAAGCATTCTTGCCCAGCACGGGCAGAAGCTGCTGCAAAGTCAGCATTTTTAATTTTGGTATGTGTTCAAAATCGATAAATCCAGTATTGGCCGCCAAGCCTTGTCCTTTCTGGGTACCAAGAACAGTCATGAGTAAAAAACTTGTCCTTTTTCTTGTTCTGGTACTGTTTGAATGGCCCCCATATCCATGAGGGACGTAACTAGTTTCTGTGCCTCTACCCATTGATTTTTTGGCAGATCTGGCCAACCATTTGACATTGGCAGAGTGTGGAAATGGAATCTGTATCCCTGTGATATGATGTTTAGTACCCACTTGTCTTGGGTTATTAACTGCCAATTTTGAGCAAAAAGTGCTAATTTTCCCCCTATGGGTGCTGCCAAAAAATAAGTGCTTGGGGTAGGCAGAAGGAAGTCATTAGGATTGTTTTCTGTAGGTTTGCGCATTATCTCCTCCAGATTTGGAGGTGGAAGTGCACCTTTGCTTTGACCTGCATGACTCCTGCGGCTGGTATCTGGAACCCTTAGGGCGTCTGGATTTGCCCCTTTGAGCTCTGTCTGACACAGGAAAGGTCCACTTTTTTGTAGGCCAGTGTCTACTGCATCTTGGGGGCTGCACTTGTAAGAAGTCTTTAACAGTTTGCATAGATTTTGCTTTGTCTTCCATTTTCTTTAAAACCTCTTCTGCCTTAATACCAAACAGAGAATCGTGCTGTAAAGGTGCATCCAGCAATTTAGCTTTAACATGATCAGGCAAATTTTCTTCCTTTAACCAGGCATGCCTCCTAATCACAGATCCAGTAACTGCAGCCCTGCAGAAGGCCTCTAAGGAATCAAAACCACATTGCAAAGTGTGCTTTCCAACTTGTTCAGCTGCATATAATAATTTCTGCAATTCTTTATTTTCTGCACATTCTGAAATCAGCATCATTTTCTGTTTCAGCAATCCCATAACATGTTGTTGGTACTTAAGCATATGAAATTGACAATTTAAGGCCGTGATTGCCAAGGTTGCAGATGTATAAACCTTTTTCCTCATCTGTCTAGTGCCCTTGAATCTGACAGAAGGGGTAGGATTTTTTGCTGTTGAGGCCTTAACTCCCTTTGGACCCTGTGAAATAGTTTCAGGATCAGCAGCAGGGTTTCTAAATAGATATTTATGAGAGTCAGGGACCCTGTAATATCTGTCAGGCTTACTGGGAGCCGGAGGTAAGGAGTCAGGGGTCAAGTTTGTGCTGTGGGAGAAGGAAATCCCTGAGCCTCTTTTTTGATTCTGAGAAGTCTTGACTCTCCCAGTGAAAATGCTCCCTCAAAGTACGCAAGGTTTCTCCAAATGAATAATCCTCAGGAGGAGATGCAGATGGCATAGACTCCTCAGCATCAGAATCCTCACAGGGAGTTAAAGATAACTCCTGATCAGAAGAGGAATCAGAAGAAATAGAAACCTGATCTGAAGATTTATAGTCAGTGTCTTGCCTAGGCCTTTTATCTGGAGGGGGATGGGTACCCCTGATCAAGGTAATAAGGTCTTCAGCCATTTTGTTCATCTGTTTTTAGGCATAGAGGCCTGTGCACGTGGCTCATGCGTCGGTTTTTTAGTCTTAAAAGTTGCTTCTGCCTTTGGTTTTGCAGCTGTTGTCGGTTTGATATACAAATGTTGAGGTCTGAATACACCCTCAGAAGCCTGCTCAGAGGCTCCGGACCCATCCGAGGGAGATAAATCCGTCGGTCCAATACCTTGAGTATCTTGCAGCATGCCGGACTCCACATGGGAGTCGGTAGAGGCCTGCAACTCGAAGGTAGCGGGTATCAGGGGCTGCGAAAGCGCCTCACTGAGTACCGGCGACTGGCTTAGGAGAAGCTTTGTCACTGGTTTTGGATCTCGACTGCATTTGTCTGTCCTTTTCTTTGCGTTTTTTTATGCATTCCAGTAGTCTGATTGCTATCCAACAACATTTCTGGGTAGTTGAATCTGTTTCCAAAATACTTTGATGCAAAAATATACTGACGCTTAATAGTGGGTTGGTTAAATCTAGCACAAAACCGACAGCTAGGCACGTTGTGATCAGAGCCTAGGCAAGGAATACAGTATAAATGGAAATCCTTATGAGGTATTTGCTTCCCACAAGTAATGCAATTATTAACTTTTTCTGACATCGGTAAAAAGCAAGAAAAAAAAGTTTCCCCAGCGGGGTACTTAGCTTTAGTGAAGACTTCGGTTCTGAAACTCAAACTCGAATATTTCAGTAGTCGGCCGACCGGCACTTGCGAAATGCTTCTGCTTCGGGCATCGCGAGGCAAGAAAGACTAAAGAAAATGGCGTCGGCTGCATGTTTTATACCCCTGACGACCTGACGTCATGGAAAAGAAGACAGCAACCGACATAGGACTCAAGACTTTGGAATTCAAGCCGAATGAGGGCAACCTGCCAACAGATTACCCTAATGTAATGACTGCAACAGTGTAACACGAAGAACATCTTCCACTGACACTATCCTTAAAACCAGAGACAAAGATCCTTTAATTGGATGCTGTCTTCAGTGATGTCACCACAGCATTTAATTTAGCAAGCTTATGTCCTTGAGGCTGCATGGAACTGTCTCATTGCATCAAGGTTTTCCTCAAAGTTCAGTACTGCCACTCTTCTCTTTTTGTTTTTCATTCCACTTCAGAAGACATATGATGGCTCTGCATAAAGAAATCAGCCTATATAAACCACAATCAAAAAGCAAGTAGAAGACTTTCAAATACTAACAAACTGTCTTACTCTTAATGTTCTACTGCTCAACTATTACGAAGTAATATGTATGCTAGCTAGTGCTGGAGCACAAAGGATGCAGACTTGACTCCAAATGACCCGGGACTGACACTGGGTGGCCATGAGTGGCAGATGCTGGCTTGCCTATCAAGAAAGGAGAAAAGCAGTCTGACCTGCATACACCTCAACCTGGAAGCGTCAAAAATCTGGACAAAGGCCCATGAAAAATAGGTACAAATCTGTATGCTGATTAACATAAATTGTGCGTGTAACCCTGCCACTCCATGGAATTGTGGGATACCAGCAATCAAATACAAACTGAAGAACAGACAAAATATTAACCACAAAATATAACCAGAACAATAATGTTTTATTTATATAAACATTTGAACATGTATCAAACTTTGAGCTTGTATAAAACTAAAATACAATTTTCTTTTATAAAAATAAAATTAACTGCATTAAATTGAGAAAGATTTTGACAGCTGACAAGCAACAGCAGACTCCATGTTGAAAATCAGAAAAAAGGGGGGGGGGTGTTGATGATTTAATTCCAGTCAAGTTTACATTGCGCTAGTTAGCTAGATTATGAAAGTTCACTGTTTTTTACCTCCTCAGAAAAAAAAAAAAAGATTGTTTTGGTCTATGCTTTATACAACTCCTCATGGAACTTTATAATTCATTGTTTCATCTACATGTAAAGTGCCTGTTGCCCTTGAAGAATAAATTGTCAATGTTACATTAAAAATGATAAGCTAGTAATACTGCAATAGGGAATGGATGGCAAGCTGATAACAGGTTCATAGTTACTAGGTATCTCCTCCAAAGGATTGCAGCATCCATTCCCTTTAAAAGTATAACACAGTATAGTATCAGGAATCCATCCACATACTGTGGGAGTAGAACCCACAGCCTTCTGCATCAAAAGCAAGTATACTACCTGTTGTGCTAATAATGCAAACAGACTTGGCATAAGCAGCAATAAACTCTTCACCTGAAACTCTCAGCTCCTTGTAAAATTCACTTGATGCTGAACTATATTCTCAGCTTTGCAGCACAAGAAATCTGGAAAAAGCCAAAACCTACTGAGGGGAGGACAAAGATCCAAAATCCAGGGACACATTTAAACATTAGTTGTACAATTTTTTAAAGTTGCTAGAATAAAATGTTTTGTGTTATCCTGCGTTTACTGAAAAATAGGAAGACAAACTTAAATGGCTATCATTATTTAATTCATTTCTCACTGATTTGTCAGAAAACTACAAATTCTAAGAGGAAAAGACCAAAAGTATTCCAGACATTCTGTGAAAATGTCATTCAAGGAGCTGAGCCCATAACACTCAAGTGATATGGGTAGAGAATTCAGGCTCTTGCTTCTTGTACCTAAGGTACGGGGTTTGGCCTGAGTAACATTAACCACCAGGTATACTTAAATGGGGCATTTTACACACACACACTTAAGAAACCCTTACAAAATAAGCATGCAGCACTCTAGACTTACTTAAAACTTAGCAAACAGCTTGAATAGAGCAAATAATGGTCGGTTGCAGCAATCCAGACTCTTCATTGCTGCACTGTAGGTGTGTTCTTAAACCTCCCATTTTTTTACTATATTCTGTATTCACTTCTAAGTAAGTCCAGATTCCAGACTTGCCTAGAACTGAATACAGAATACACCAAAAAAAACAGTCGGTTTAAAATTCACAACCCTTACAAACATAGAGCAGCAATACGGACTTACTTAGAATTGAATACAGCAACAAAACTCTGCGGATGGACAGAACAGAATGCGAGCTGCCCTCCAGCTAAACAAAAGTACAGCTGTGTACACTTACCATAAATGTAGATGTTAGAGTGTATTCACTGTTGCAGTCATCACATTTGAGTTATCTGCTTGCAGGTAGCCCTCAGTCGGCCTGATTATCAAAGTCTTGGGTCCTGCGTCGGTTGCTGTCTCATCTTCCATGATGTCAGGTAGTCAGGGGTATAAAGCATGCAGCCGACGCCATTACATCAGTTTTCTTGCCCCAGATGTCAGGTGCCCCCATAATGGTAAGCAATTATATACAAGGTTACACCTCCAACAAAAAGCAAATACACCAGAAAGCTTTAAGCATAGTAAACAAGAATAGAGGTATAGTCAAAAGAAATCAGGTGGCTGGAGGGAGGGTAACCAGGACTGCAAGAGTGAATACACTCGAACATCTACATTTATGGTAAGTGTACACAACCATACTTATGTTCTTCGTGTTTCACTGTTGCAGTTATCACATTTGTGTAGATTCCCAAAGATAAGGATGGGAGGAGGTAATTAGATAGCATTAGGACCAGCTATAAGGCCCTGCAAGACTGCAGTGGCAAAGCCAGCTCTGGATTTAGAGAAAATTGGCAAGTGGTAATACTTGCTGAAAGTATGTACAGAACTGCAGGTAACAGCTTCTAGGATGTCCCTGGTAGAGACACCTCTGAGAAAGGCTGAAGAGGTAGATGCAGCCCTAGTGAAATGAGGTCTTATCCCCTGTGGGGGAGATTTTCCATGATGCTTACAGCAGAAATGAATGCAATGGCCTATCCACTTAGAAATGGTTTGCTTTGAAATGGCCTTCCCCTCTGCCCCTGCAGCAAATGCAACCAGCAGCTGTTCAGAATTCCTGAGAGGCTTAGTCCTGTCCAAGTAAAATCTAAGTCGTCTGTGTACGTCCAAGGAGTGCAGTATTCATTCCCCTTTGTTCTGTGGATTAGAAAAGAAGGTTGGCAAATGAATGGACTGATTAATGGCCACACTGGATACCACCTTGGGCATAAAGGAAATATTGGTCCTGAGGGACACCCTGTCAGCATGAAAGATGATGAAAGGCTCCACTGCCATGAGGGCTTGTAATTCAGACACCCTTCTTGCTGAAGTGATGGCTAGAAGGAAGGCTGTTTTCCAAGAAAGGAATTTCAACTCTGCACTTGCAGCTGGCGCAAAGGGAGGTAGAGTGAGCTTTTCCAATACAAAATTAAGGTCCCAGGCTGGAGTAGGGGATCTCCTGGGTGGACTTAAGTTTTTGGCCCCTCTGAGGAATTGCTTCAGCAGTGGATGAGTAGAGAGGGGTGGCTCAGTATTATAATGTGCTGAAATGGCCAAGGCATGAATTTTGATGGAAGAAAAGGCAAGGCCCTTGTGAAGCATCTCAGTTAAGTACTGAAGAATATGCGGTAAATTGGGCACTGTTGTGCCCATCCTCTGAGTTTGGCTCCAGGAACAGAATCTTTTCCATTTTTCAGCATAGGATTTTCTGGTACTAGGCTTCCATGCCTCCAGAATGATATCCATCACTTGCTTACTGATGGTAATGGAGAGATCAGATAATTAGCCAGGCTGCAAGGTTCAGGTTTTGAAGCTGTGGGTGCAGAATCTGGCACTCCTGCTGGGACAGCAGGCCAGGGGTCTGAGGCAGGTGCCATGGTTCCCGCAATGACACACTGCGTTGGCATGGACAGTCTGGTGTAATCAGTATTGTCCTTGGTTTGTCCTGTTTGATCTTTAGTAACACTTTGGAGAGGAGAGGCAGAGGGGGAAAGGCATAAACTGATTTTTCCTGGTGAAGGACAAGGCATCCACTTTCCAAGCTTGTCTTTGCAGAGTCCTTGTGCAGAATTTGTCCAATTGGTAGTTCTGAAGGGAGGCAAACAAGATCATCTCTGGGCTCCCCCATTTGTTTCTCAACATGTTGAATATCTTTGGTTCCAGTTTCCACTTCTGCGGGTCCATGAGATTTCTGCTTAGATCTGCCAGTGTATTTAGCTTGCCTGGCAGGAATTGAGCTTGTAGGTGCACTTGGTAGCTCAAGGCTATGTTCCATAGAGCCATGGCTAGTCTGCATTTCCCCCCTGCTTGTTTATGTACCACATACCTGTGGTGTTGTCCTTCTTTACCAATAACTGTCCTGGAAGAATGTGGTCCTTGAAGGCTGTCAGAGCATTCTGTACAGCTAACATTTCTTTCTGACTGATATGCAGATGCATTTGACTCTGGTTCAATTTGCCCTGAATGCAATGCCCTGCCAAGTGAGCCCCCCATGCACAGTCTGATGCATCTGTTGTTAGGGTTTGGGCAGCTGGGGGTAGAGTGAATGGCAGTCCCTTGTTTTGGTGGCAGGCCTCTACCCACCAAAGGAACTCTTATCTTTAGACAAGGTATGATAGGAATCATTGATTCTAGGTCCTGAGAATGTTGACACCATAGGCTTTTTAGATACCACTGCAGTTTCCTCATATGCAGTCTTGCATATGGAATTAGTAGAATGCAAGAGGCCATGAACCCCAAGGCTTGCAGTATTTTCCTTGCAGATAGCTGGGTCATTGTGGCCAGTAGTTTGAAGTAGGCTGTCAAATGAACTTGTTTTTCTGGCATGAAGTAGGCCATCTGGGAAGTTGTATTCAAGCTTGCTCCCAGGAATACAATTTGTTGGCAGGGTACTAGATGTGATTTCTTTTTGTTTATGGTATACCCCAGAGAAGTTAGTAAATTCTTTACAAATGCCAGATGATTTAATAGTACGTCTTGGCTTTCTGCCTGAATTAGACAATCGTCCAGGTATGGGTATATTTGAATATTTCTTTGCCTGCAAAATGCAATGACTGGAGCTAGGCACTTTGTGAATACCCTGGGTGCAGTAGATAAGACAAAAGGCAGTGCAGAGAACTGATAGTGTATGTAGCCTGCTCTGAAGCGTAGGTATCTTCTGCAAGATTCCCTTACTGGGATGTGCAGGTAGGCTTCCTTTAAATCCAGTGTTGCCAACCTGGCATTTTTGCCTAGCATGGGAAGTAGCTGATGAAGAGTTAGCATTTTGAATTTTGGGATTACCAAAAAAGTGTTTAGGATAGACAGGTCTATGACAGGACACCAGGAATGGTCTTTTCTGGGCACCACAAAAAGTCTTGAGTAGAAACCTTGCCCCCATTCTTCTTCTGGCACAGGCTGAATAGCCCTGATGCACAGAAGAGAGAGAACTTGCTTTTGAGCCTCTGCCCACTGATTTGGGGGTAGGTCTGGCCAACCATTTAGGGTTGGTAAGGAGTGAAAGTGGAATCTGTATCCTTGGGAAACTATATTTAAAACCCATTTGTCTTGGGTAATGAGTTCCCAGTTTTTTTGCATGCATGGCAATCTTCCCCCTAAAGGAACAGTCAGTTGAGCAAGGCTTGGAAGGTTTAAAGTTAAGTAATTGTGACAGTTTACCATAGGGGGGTGTCTTACTACTCCCAGCTTTGGAAGTGGGAGACCCCCAATGCTTAGGCCTGTGAGTACGTTGGGACTGAAGCCTGGCAGCTCTGCTGGTTCTGGGTTTGGACTGAGAAGGCCTGGAAGAGGCAGGAAAGGACCAATTCTTAGAAGGCCAATGCCTACTAAATCTGTGGGGGGGGGGGGGCGGCTGTACTTGCAGGAAATCTTTAACAGTTTGCATAGATTTAGCTTTTTCCTCCATCTTTTTAAGAACTTCTGCTTTGTTGCTAAACAGGCGGTCTTGGTTTAAGGGAGCATCCAGTAATTTAGCTTTAAAATGATCTGGCAAAAGATTGTTCCTTAAGCCAAGCATGCCTTCTAAGTACAGACCCAGTGACAGCTGCCCTACAAGATGCCTCTAATGAATCAAAACCACAATGCAAGGTACATTTTCCAGCTTGTTCAGCAGAATGCATTAAATCCTGTAATTCTTTATTTTCAGCACAGTCAGGAATCAACATCATTTTCTGTTTAAGCAATCCAATAATATGCAATTGATACTTTAACATATGAAACTGGCAGTTTAAGGCCATAATGGCCAAAGTTGCAGAAGTGTATACCTTCTTACCCCATCTATCCAGGGCCTGGAATCTCTATCAGAGGGGGTAGGGCTTTTGGCAGTAATAGCCTTAATGCCCTTGGGTCCCTGTGAAATGGTCTCAGGATCCGCAGTAGGATTCTTAAAAAGAAACTTATGAGAGTCAGGTACCCTGTAATACCTGTCATGTTTTCTGGGAGCCGGAGGTAAAGTGTCAGGGGCCAGGCTAGATTCCGAGAAGGCATCATCTACAATGTCCAGCACAGGAGGGATAGCTAAAGGCTTGTGTTGAGGTAGGAGTAAGACTTCTCCAAACCTCTTTTTGGAGTCTGAGTAATCCTGGCTTTCCCAGCGGAAATGTTCCCTAAGAGTACGCAAGGTTTCACCAAAAGAGAAATCCTCTGGAGGGGAAGCAGAGGGAATGGAATCCTCATAGGTAGATAAGGGCAAATCCTGGTCATCAGAGAAAACAAATTTCAGAATCCTGATCAGAAGAATAAGAAGGAAAATCAGTCCTAGGTCTCTTAGAGGGAGAAGGGTGGCTTCCCCTGATTAGAGTAATAAGGTCTTCAGCCATTCTTATCATTTGTTTTTTAGGCATAGGGGCTTGATCATGTGGTCTGGGCATCTGTTTTCTAGGCATGGATCGATTTTTAGACCTTGAAGAAGAAGATGGCGTCGGTTTAATATGCAAGTCAGTAGGCCTGAATACACCCTCAGAAGCCAGTGCCTGCACAGCGGCTCCGGACCCATCCAAGGTAGAGACATCCGCAGGTTCCACAGTCGAAGAAGCATCTCGCAGCATACCAGACTCCAAATGGGTCTCAATAGAGGCCTGCGAATCTGAAGTAGTGGGTATCAGGGGCTGTGAAGGCACCTCACTGAGTACCGGCGAACTGGCAACTAGCTATGGAGAAGCATTGTCGGCAGCTTTGGACCTATGTGGTCTGTCTGTCTTTATCTTTGTGTTTTTTCGGAATGTCGGTAGTCGGGTGGCTTACTGAAGCCACTTCTGGATAATTGAACCGAGTACCAAAATATTTGGCTGCAAAAATGAACCGGTGATGAATAGTTCGAGGTTTGAATAAGGCAAAAAAACGACAGAGAGGTACATCATGGTCTGGGCCTAAGCAAGGAATGCAGTACGAATTAAAATGTTATGAGGTATTTGCTTTCCACAAGAAATACAATTGTTAACTTTTACTGACATTGGTTTAGAACAAGAAAAAGGATCCCCAACGGGGTACTTAGCTTAGTTGAAGACTTTGGATCTGAAACTCGAAGACGAAAATTTCAGGAGTCTCACAACAGGCACTTGCGAACTGCTTCTGCTTCAGGCACCGCTGCATGCTTTATACCCCTGACTACCTGACGTCATGGAAGATGAGACAGCAACTGACGCAGGACCCAAGACTTGGACAATCAGGCCGACGGAGGGCTACCTGCAAGCAGATAACCCAAATGTGATGACTGCAGCAGTGAAACACGAAGAACATTTGCATTTTTGTATTCTTTTTTCTTACCTGGAGGCTATTCTCATCATGGGTGCTGGGTGGAGTCTGTAGAATAACAACTTAAATTGTGCACACCGAAGCTGCTCCACTTGATGCCAATGCCATGCTGCTGTATTCACTATATTTCCCCCCAAAACAGTTGAAATATCTGACCGAGACGGAGTACAGGTAGTCTGTCACATGAAGTTGATGCCATCACACATGCCCCTCTAGGCTGGTGATGTGTGGTGACCTCAGCCATAAGAAGTATGCTAATCTGGTGCAATGCTTACTCACACTGGAGGATAGATGTACATCATTGTAGCATATGTGCCTGCCTCTTATAAACTGCATTTGCCCAATAGCCTTCACCGAAAGTGTGTAGGAGCATAGAAGCAGATGCTTAAGTAAGGCACAGCAGGCCCTTACTTAAGCATATACCCATTTCTACTCGCTTCATCAAATGCCAAAGCCAGCTGTCAGGGATGGGGTTAGGCAATATACAGAAAACCTTTCATAGCTGCATGCATGACAATCATAATGTAACTGGCTATTGCTCTACAAGGCACAAACAATAAATCATAACTCTTGGGCAAGACAGTCAGCAAGTTAGGGTAGAAAAAGAGCACAAAAAAGGCTCTTGCCCATGAAAAAAAAAAAAATAATTTCACTGGTCCATCAATAACCCCTCCAGCATTATACTACAAATTTTACTCGACTTCCTGGCCTCTGGCTTGACCAGTTTTTAGCTTTTGACCAACACATTAAACTTAGCATAAATTCTTTCTTTTTTAGGTCTGGCAAGTCTTCTGCTTCTCTTCCACTGGTGGTAGTGGCCAGATTTAAAGGATGTTTTTTTGAGTATATAAGCTCATACCCCCCCCCCCCAAAAAAAAAAAATCACCGCAAAGTACTGAAAACAGGATCTGCATATTTAACAACCAAGGCACTACCCCCACTGCTACCACTGCAAGAGTCCTGCAAAAAAGATAAATAGCTAGCTCTTTAACAGTGTTAAAACCTACTGTTCTGCCCCTCCTTAGCTAAACAGCAGCATCCCCTTACCTAGATGACAGACGAAACACTTTCATGTCCCAATATAACTTTTGCTTTGCTCCAATGCTGATGATACTCTAGTTTTAAGATGTCATCAAAATAAACTTCTAAACAGAACACTCCTCAGTGCCTGAGCTAAAAACATGGAATAATATTCCAGCTTCTCTTCAAGGCCTTACAGACTACAATCAGGTCAGAAATCAAATGATTAACTTGCTTACTGAATGGCTAAAATGCCACTGCTTTTCCAAAACCTAAACCACTTAACAAACTACTCTTAGCAATGTACACCTGCAATAACTTAAAAAACACCTAATGCTCGACTGATCACTTAACTTTTTCACAGCAATAGTTCACTCCAAACTTCACCACCTGGTAAAATTAGTTCTACAGTGACAAGCCATAATAAAATGAAATTCCATAAAGCCTTGTGGATGATACAGTCAAAATAGCATTTCTGTGCAACAAAATTTGCTAAATCTGTTTTGGCATTTATTTGCGTTTTAAACTTTACATTGGACTTTGGTAAATACTTGACCCTATTACAAAAAAAGCTTATGAAACAGAAGTTCAGATAAACAGAAAACAATGAAGTCCATATGCAGCTCCAATGCATCCACCATGCAGAAAAAAGCCTTTACTCCCACATTCCTGATAAAAGAACAAAAAATAAATCCTCACATGCAGCCTTGTCCATGCACTATTCTCTATCTAAATTTAGCAACTAGAGTCACCGTACCTTAGAGCTGAAGGAAAAGCAATGCAAATTTGCTAACACTTTGCAGTTCACAGCTTCAGAAATACAATGCCCACCAAAATATTTCTGCTGAATACTGCACCTTGGTATGCACTTACAGCTATGCAATTCTTTTACTACTCTTATCTGGGTTACGCTTGAAATAGGTTCTCGGCAGACAAGTGCACTACCCTCAGCAAACCGATTCAAATAAAACATAAACCATCCTTGTCAGTTAGCAGGAGGAAGACTGCATTTATTACTACACTTGCAGCCAAGGAAAAAACTGCTTCCAACCTCAAAACTACCACTCATTCATCAGACAGATGGTATTTAAGCAGAAGGACTTGGAGAAAAACCCTCCCTGGAGATGGGCAAATTGGCAACTGGCCAGGCAGGTTCCCATCTCCTCCTCCCCAAAGACACCTTCAGTGGCTGTCCTGCTAACCAAACCTGGGTTATCTGAAGTGGGGTCAAAGCGTTCACCCCTGCCCACCACACAGCACAGCCAGCAGCATGTTATAAACAATGAACTGCAAAATGTGAAGCACTTTCAATTCTCTATAGCTCTTTATCTCTATGGATCCAAAAATCTTAAAAGAAAAGAGGGAGGTTTAGCTAAGTTTTCATTGTTGCATTAATGGCTCTTTGGACTTCATGTCTGCAGAAGACCCATCACATGGCCTGATTTCAATAGCTCTATACCACTCCTCTTCGGGTTGAACTCCATTCCACCAGACATCAGTACATTGTCTATAAGAGAGATGTTGGCCAGCCCCATCATTAGTTCTTTCTTGCCCAGCATGGCAAAAAAATTAGGAAAATGGTAGCCGAACACTAGCTCTCATGGTGAGGCTTCCAACTAAAATACCCCCAAAGTTGCCTCTCTGTGTTTGTGGTCAACTATGAGGAATGAGGGTACTGGTTAAATGAAAACAGAAGGTTAGTTGACTATGGTTACCCCAACCTGAGTTTGCCAAATGAATAAAAGGAATGAATGGAGGGAATGAAATGATACTGCAACAATGAATACACATGAACATCTACTATTACTGCATCATTGTAACACAAAATGTACTATGTTCATCAAAATATTTACTTTCACAGTGATGACTCTTGTGAAAATTCCCACAGATTACAGACAAAAGGGTGGATAAGTCTTGTAAAAACTTGGACATAGCAGTCTCTGAAAACTAGCCATAGCAGACCCTGCTTAGCAGCACAACCCAAACTACAGTGCTTGGAAAAGTCATGGACAGCTGGACAAAGTAAACACTTCTGAGAGTCTGTGTGTTGACATCTCTAAGAAGAGCAGTAGCAACTGGAGTGGACCTGGCAGAGTGGGCTCTATATGTACACGTTTACCATGAAAATCTTAACAGAAGCAGATACAGTGTGCAGGCTATTTTAACATGGTCTGTTTACTCACAGACTTCTCCTTCCTGCTCCCAAAAAGGAAATGAACAACCTACCTTATTTTCTGATTTGTTTCATTCTAAGAAAAACATCTGTTGTCTGTACACACTTAAATAAAGAAGGTCTGATGGGTGAAATGCCCTTTGTTGTCCTGTGCCAGGCCATGCTTCTGAAAACAGTACTTGTCTTGTTGGTAGGAGGTGCTATGAAGCAGTCCAGTCTGCCCACTATCCTTATGGGAGGAAGAGCGGCATAAGGAAGGTTTAAGGAAGAGAGAAAAGGGTAGGGTGAAATTTAGGTGATGAGAGGAAAGAAAAAGACTGTGAGATGTGTAGAAAATCTTGAACTGTGAGAAACATGCCTTTCATCAAAGAGGAAAGAAACAAGCTTTTATTTCAATTATGATTAAATATTTAAGTTGCATTTATAGTGACCTATGTGGTGATACTTTTTTTATTTTTACTATTCATTTTTTTCCACATTTTAGCCAAAAGGTAATGTTTACATTTTTTAAGTTTGTTCTGGGACCTTAGTCTTGTAATTTGTAGTGGGGGAGATTGTAAATTACTGCAAGATCTTAGCATTGTTTATTCATTATACTAAAATTCAAACTACAAACATCTAGTTCTACAAGTAAGTAGAATTACTTGTAGAACTAGATGTTTGTATTTTGAACCCTGTCTGGGACCTTAGCACTGACAGAAGTATGCCTCATTTAGACATTTATTAGTGCATTTTTCTCTCTTATTTAAGTTGAGTATATCAACTTAAATAAAAGAACTGGAAAAATAGAAAAAAGTTTTAATTATCTATTCAGATGAACTGATAAAAGTGCAGAAATCAGAGAGTGAAATAAAGATATGGTTGACTGAGTATGACAATTATCAAGGAAAAAAAACTGTTTAAAAAATTGCAGAGTTAGAAGACACAGTATGCACAGAAAGCCTAAGATTTTCTGTTGTACCTGAGAAACTTGAAGGAACGGACTGTATTAATTTTATGAAAGCACAAATAAGCAACTGGACAGGTATTCCACAGCAGGATTTGTTAATTAAAAGAGTACATTGAGTGCATGCTTCAAAGCTGGCAATGAGAAAGCAGCCAAGACCTGTATTATCCTCCCAGCAGAAAGAAATGGTCCCGTTAAAACTATGGCAGACGGGAACAGTATTAAAAACTGGAGACGGCAATATGTTTGTGGAAAATCATTATTCACCATACACAAGGCAGCAGAGAAGCAAATGTATCTTAGCAATAAGGGAATGTCAACAGGCAGGTGTGAGATTCAATCTGCTGTATCCAACTGTCTTCAGAATATTTTTTTCCTGGAGGATCATTTTTTGAAGTTGAATAGGTCAAGGAAGAAATTTTACAAAGTTTATCCAACAAAATATGAGCCAGAAAACAGAAGGTAGTTGTTTCTCATGCTTCTGACAGTAAAGGTCATACAGAGACTTTGCCAAGGAAACCTTTTTCATTGTTCCATCTGCAAATATATTAGCCTGATTTTAATGCCATTTGCAAAAGTTCAGTGAGAGTCAAGTAGTATGCTTTTAAGATAGCTGTATGTTCTGTTCACAGTGAAATTCACAAAGATTCATTGTTGACTACTTTTATTTGGAGACTAACTGTTCTGCAGGTGCAAGCACTTTATCTTGAGAGTTCTGAGCATTCTTTGCTGACGGAAAAGCAAAATGGCAAGCAGTTCAGTGAAAAATAAAGATTAAAAACTATGGGAAGTAAATAAGGGACATCAGCCACTCTAACAGCCTGAATACTTTAAAGCATTTTCATAGTACATTGTACAATTTAGTTTTATATTTAAAGATAGACGGTGGTATTTTTTCTTAAAACCAAAAGTTAATGTTTTCTGAAACCATAGAAGCTGTTTTTTTCACATTTGGGAGGGGAATAGAGCTATGATAAGAACATACCACAATCAGTTTAAGTGGAAACAAAGGCTGCAGCATAGTTAACATTAATTTTAGGTTAGCTAATGCCTGTAGGTGTAGATACTGATTTGGGAAAACTACTACTATCAGGAGGGTTAAACTTTATTTTTTTGAAGATGGGCATAGTTTTGTGTGTTTGTTCTAAGTTAACAGAGAATGGGGATGACATAAACATGTATTTTTTTGTTGGAGGGTTTTCATTAAAAGAAAAAGTCTTGAAATATGACATAGGTTCAAATGGAGATAAGAGGAAACAATTGTACAGAAGATCAGCCTACCAAATATTACTGTGTGCATGTACCACAAAAGCTGGAAATGCACATTCAAAAAGACTGACATGCATAATGTGTGGAATAACAGCTTTATATCATAATGGCTATGCTATCCATTTTATCTTGGAATATAAACTGCCTTACAGGTACAGGCAGAAAGGAAAGAATACTGAATTATAAGAAATGCATTGTGCAAATAGCAATATTGCAGGAGATACATTTGGAAAGAAACGATCATGTGAATTTGACAAAGAGGACTTCCGGATATTCAGCAGACTATTAGGGACAATGGAAAAGGGGAGTAATTATATTAATTGTAAGAGAGGCTCCAATAGTGACAGAAAAAAAAGAAAAAAAGGACAATAATTGTAGATTTGTAGTACTAAAGAACTACTGGCAAGTGAGAAGGATTATGCTGCAATGATTTATATTCCACCAAAAACTGCAACTGTGGAGTTTAAGAAATTTTTGGGAGAAATAATCAGCTTTCAGCAGGGAATATTATTTATGGGGGGAATGGAACATGATTTGCAATAATGACATGTTTGGGGGGCCCTAGAAGTGAAAATATAACAAACGGGTAGATTTCTGAAAAAATTTATGAAAATGTTTGGCACAGAAAATGTGAATTCAGCAGCAGGAAGTTCGAGAGAACTTACATATCATTCCCCAAGGTACAATAATGAGGCTAGGCTAGAGTGAAATTATATTTCTGAGTAACATGTGCATTGGATTGAGAGCTTTGATAAACATGCAATAACTATTTCAGATCATCCATCATAAAAAATAAGACACAAATGCAAGGTAAAAATGAGATATTGGCACTTTCTACCCTACTTGTTAAAAAGAGAGGATTTTAAAGAATGGGAAGTGGAAAGTATTCAAGAGTTGTTAGGAACAGAGAAATATCTTCAAAAGTTATACCTACTGAGTGGGATAAAAGGAAAATTGAAAAAAGAAGTTATGTCTTACTATAACGTTCCATGTGAGTTGCTGATCTTCTTCCAGTCATCACTGATGGGGTTCAGTTCCGAGCTCTTGGAACAGAGTCGGTCTTATATCAAACTCGCATACACCAAAAACTCTCGAGCTAAGCTGCTACCAACAATGCCCTTCTCTCAGTTACCTCAGATCGAGTTTGCATGCAACAATATAGAAGAAATAGAAAGGCAGATGCCATCTCTGCGCAGAAACCCTGAAACATCACAAGGACCCAGAAGATCAGCCAGGAGCCTTCAGTGGGGGATGGTGGGAGGGTGTGATGACTGGAAGAAGATCAACAACTCAGATGGAACGTTATGGTAAGACATAACTTCTTTATCTGAAGTTGTTAATCTTCTTCCTATTTATCACTGATGGGACAGAATTCCAAGCTACTTGGAGAACCTGGGAGGCCCTTATGGAAGAACATTCCTGAGAACCACTGAGTCGAAGGCTGCTCTTTTCCTGGAGACCAGATCCAATTTGCAATGCTTGATGAAGGTATGGGGTTTAGCCCAAATGGCTGCTGCATATGTCATCCATGGAAGCCCTGGAGTGGAAGGCAACAGAAGCTGCAATAGCCCTAGTTGAGTGAGCTTTAATTTGAGCATGCTTAGATTCATTTGTAAGAGAATATGAGAAGGTACTGCAATCTCTAATCCAAGTAACTTTAGATGCAGCACACCCCATTCTAGGGCCAGAAAATTAAATGAAGAGTTGGTCCGACTTAAGAAAGGACTTGGTTCTGTCCAGGTAGAAATGTAGTCGTCTATGAACGTCCAATGAATACAGGCAGTATTCTCCCTTGTTTGAATAGTTTGGAAAAAATACAGGGAGATCAATGGACTGGTTAACAGAGAAGTCGGAAACTACCTTGGGGAGAAAGGATGGATTGGTCCGAAATGATACTCTGTCCTTATGGAAGATCAGGTATGGCCTCTTGATGCATAATGCTTGTAACTCAGATATGCATCTGGCTAATGTGACCACCACCAAAAACAAAGATTTCCATGACAGGAATTTTAGATCACATGTCACAGCGGACTCAAGGGAGGGTAGAGAGAGAGACTGGAGAACCCGGGAGAGATTCCATGCCTCCACAGGCTGCCTGATAGGAGGTCTGCTATGGAAAATTCCCTTGAGAAAAGTCTTGCAAAGTTGGATTGAAATAAGACGGACTCCATCTGAGCCATTATGGAAATTGGAAATAGCTGTTAAATGGACACGAATGGTGGAAGTTGATGCTCTATTGTCAAACAACTCAGAAAGATAATGAAGAACAGTAGCTGTAGGAGTTCAAAAAGGATCTAGCATCCGATTATGTGACCAGATAGCGAATCTTTTCCACTTGTCTCTGTGACGATTTCTGGTGGATGGTTTATGGGAGGCCAGAATATCATCTCGGACAGATGAGGAGAGGGTTTCCTGCCTGGCAACTAATGGACGTGGAGAAGCCAATCTGTTAGCTTGAGAGTGGATAGATTTGGGGGAGTCAGCCCTTGTTCCAGAATATCATCTCGGACAGATGAGGAGAGGGTTTCCTGCCTGGCAACTAATGGACGTGGAGAAGCCAATCTGTTAGCTTGAGAGTGGATAGATTTGGGGGAGTCAGCCCTTGTGGGTGAGATATTAGGTCCTGATGAGTGTCCAGGATCCAAGGAGGTTATAACAGATGAGGTCGGAGGAAGGGAAACCACACTTGAATAGGCCAGAAAGGGGCAATGAAGATTACTTTGCATCTCAACCGAATAGCTTTCCTTAGAAAAAGGGGTATCAGAGGTAACGGAGGATAAGCATAGAGAAGACCCGCAGGACAATCGTGAGTCAAAGTGTCTTTCGGTGACTCCTCGTGAAGGGGAAAGAGGGCAAAGTAGCTGCTGCATTTGTTGTTTGAGGGGGAAGTGAAAAGATTGTAGCATGGCTGGCCCCAACGGCTGAAAATTTCTGCTGTCACACTCGGCTCGAGAGACCATTAGTGAGGACAGAGAATGCATCTGCTCAGCCTGTCTGCAATCACGTTGGAGCTCCCCGGGATACGCGTTGCAATTAAAAACCGGTTGGAAGCTATCGCCCAATGCCAAAGTCTCATGGCCTCATGACATAGGGGATAGGAATTGGTCCCTCCCTGTTTGTTTATGCACCAGACGACAGACATGCTGTCCGACTGAATAGCAATCTTTCCTGACGAAAGAAGTGGATGGAATGCTTGCAACGCTAACAGCACCGCTCTCAACTCCAGGACACTGATATGCAAGTTGACCTCTAGACTGGACCACATGCCTTGGACTGTCTTATCCTGGAAGTGGCCCCCCCGCCCTATCACAGAAGCATCTGTGGTCACTGTGGCGCCGAGTTGGGAAGCTTGGAAGGGGCGACACCAAAGATTTTCATCTGTACTCATCTACCAGAGGAGATCTTGTTTGCAGGAGTTGGTGATGAGGATCTCTGAGCTCAGGGGATGAAGACTGGATATCCACTGGGTCAGAAGAAGCCATTGTAGTGGTCTCATATGTAATCTAGCTAGGGGAACAATTGGGATGGCTGCCGCCATAGACCCCAGAGCCTGTAGAACTTCCCTTGTAGACACCTTCCTTCGACAGAGAAACACTTGTACTTGTGCCCTTAATCTCTGAAGTCTGTGAGGAGGAAGAGAGACTAAGCTTGTCTGAGTGTTGAATACTGCCCCTATAAATTCCAATTGCTGTGTGGGATGAAGGTTGGATTTTTCCCAGTGTACTAGCAACTCCGCTAGTGCTAGAGTGCAGTGGAGGGCCCTGACCAGTAGGCGCTTGGTGGGGGTGGAGAGGAGCCAATCATTTAGACAGGGAAACACCTGGAAACCCTGAAGTCTCAGATGAGCTGTCACCACTGCTAAGCATTTTGTGAACACTCTGGGGGCCGTTGAGAGACCGAATGGCAGGGCTCTGAATTGGTAATGATTGGCTCCCAGCCGGAAGTGAAGGAGACTCCTGGAGCGTTTGTCCATTTTTATGTGGTAATATGCATCCCGGAGGTCTATTGAGCACATCCACACACCCTCCCGAAGAAATGGGAGAATGGATTGAATCATGACCATGCGGAACTTGGTCTGAACTACTGACTTGTTTAGCTGGCTGAGATCCAAAATAGGCCTCCAGTCCCCGGTCTTTTTTGGCACCAAAAAGAATCTTGAGTAAAAACCGGATCTGCACTGGTCTGGGGGGACTTGTTGGATGACTCATTTTTGACACAGCTTTCTTATTTCTGAAGCTGCTTCTTTCCTTTGACTGGGTGGAACATCGGGAAGGGATTTTGGGGGCCTTGGATAAGAGATTGGAGGGATGTAGTAATCTTTGGAAACTATTCTCTGCACCCACTGATCATTTGTAATAGAGTGCCAGGCAGCTTGCTGCAGAGAGAAACGAACCCCGACTGCTTCCATAGGAAAGCAATCAGGCAGTGCTTCAGGAGCGCTGATACAGTCGTCCAGAGAAAGAATCCCTGGAGTCCTGATTTTGGGGCCCCCCTCTGCCCCAAAAGGGGTGCCTTCCATTATTGGAACCCCCTCTGCCTCTGGGGGGGGGGGTCCTCACCACGTGCATCACAGAAAGGGCCTTGAGACTTTTTGTGCCACATCTTTCCACTCCTCTGGTTCCTGGAAAAGGAGCGCTGAGGCTTGGAAAAAAGTAGGCCAATGGCAGACAAGGTTTTTCCATCCTGCTCGCACCTGGCTAATGTGTCCTTCACTTTAGAACCGAACAGAGCTGATGGTTCGATAGGGGCGTTTAAAAAGGAAGACTTGAAGGAGTCTGCGAGGTCACAAATGCGCATCCAGGTGTGGCGTCTCATAACTACACCTGCAACCGCAGCTTTAGCTGCCCCTTCGGTTGTGTGGGACAGCAACCTCATGGACAAGTTGGAAATTGACTCTGGGGTGGCAAGTTTGGAAGCAACTTTATCACCTGTCCCGTCCAAAACTTGACCAGCGAGGGTTCCACAGAGTTCATTGATAAGATCTCTTTGGAGCCTCGTAAAATGTGCCAAAAAGTTCATAGACCTGACAGCAAAGGTTGCTGAAGCAAAAACTCGCTTCCCTAATCTGTCCACCGCCCGGGACTCTCTGTTGGGTGGGTGGACAGTAGGACTTTCCTCCACAAGGTCCTTTTTCATGGCAGCCACCACCAGCATAGCATCAACTGGTAAGCCTCTAGACCAATGGGGCTGATCCTCTGGAGGGGAGAGTATCTTGTCTGATCTCCGGGGAATGGCCTCAATGGTATCAGGGTTCTTCCATGCCCACTGCACGATGAGCTTGGCTAACACATCGGCAGTGGGGGGGTCACCGAAGAAGTAGAGGGTTGAGAGCGGAAGGCCTGCAAGAATATGGATTCCTCTGAGGAAGGGTTAGAGGGCTTCCAGTCAACCCTCTGCCTCAAAATTTCCAAGATGTCTCCAAAGGAGACATCATCAAGGGTGACTGTGGGGCCCCTTCCCTATCATCAAAGTCCATATCATCAGTGAGGGACTACTCTGTGGAGTCCATGTGCTTCCTCTTACATGTCTGTTTCCGAGGGGTTCTTCAGTGGGAGCGTCTGAAGAAGACTCAGAAAAGGCGATACCCTGTACAAGGGTTTCCTGAGGCTTGCGCTCCCGGTGTCCTGGGGGGAGGGGGGGTGGCCTTTGATAGCTGCAGCTCAGAAGGAACAGGTGGAAGTTCCGATGTAGGAGGATTGCTCGAAGCAAGCACTCTCTCCATCACCCGGAAAGCAGGCCCACCTGAAGAGGAATGGGAGCCCGGAACCAAAGGAGACAATTTCGGAACCAGAGTCACACCCCGCTCCAAGCGGCCCACTCCCAGGGACGGAGCCTCAAGCAAAACCGGGGCGGGAGTCACATTCGGATCAGAAGACGGAGACAGTGAAACAACTGGAACCTTGGCCAGAGCAGAGGGTTCCACCCCCCCCCACGCATGAGATTGAGGAAGGGCTGGTTCTGATGGAACGGACACCCAAAGGGGCCTTGGAGCCTCAGACAATGTCATTGTCAGCGCCAAGGAAAGGAGTCCTCTCGCAGACGTCAGGGCTATGGGCCTCAGAACCGAATGGTCCAAGGGAGGAGAATACGTGGGAGCTGCAGTGGCACTGGACCCAAAACCCGGAGTGGGATGGGTTCTAGGAAAATTTGTAATTCCCCTGGCTGTCAGCAGCTGATCAAAGAGGCGCACCACATCCAACTCAGATAGGCTCCTGCTGGACCTTACCAAAGCCTCTGAGGAGGAGTCAGGCCAGTCCAAAAAGGGGCTAAAGGCTTGTCCGGCAAATGGATCCATAGAGGGAAAGTACTGGGTCCGTGGTGTAGAAGAAATCAGCACAGAGGATTCCAGTTTTGAAACAAGCAAAAGGGGGATTATCGGTGCCAAGAACGGGCTCTGAGCCAAAGTAATAGCTGGAGTGGAACTCAATATCAGCTCTGAAGATGTCGGAACCTATCTCGGAAAAGAGATGGGGGACGTCGGTGCCGAGGTAATGGCAGGCAAAATGGCCAGAGCCAAAACCACAGAAGAAACCGTAATCTTTGGTGTCGAAAGCGACGCTGACGAGGAAGTTATGGCAATCTCTGTAGGTACCACTGGAGCTGAGCTCGGAGCCGAGGTGGTCAGAATTCAGGAGGCAATCCTATGCTCCGTGGAAGTCTTATGCTTATGAGGCTTGCCCCTATCACCGGCCGGTGAAGAAGGGTCAGAATGAGGATGTTTTTTGTCCATAGATGGAGGGGTTGAGACCTCCGACGCAGAAACAGCCTCAGAAAAGGAAGAAGGAAGCAGGTCTTTAAGAATTAGCTTATTTCGTCTTTCGTTCAGTGTCCGCTGACTGAAACTGGCACAAATGTCACAGGGAGGTTTCACAGATAAGTGTGGAACCCCAAATAATATACACATTCCTCATGCAGATCGCTATTGGAGAGTTTACCATTGCAAGAGGAGCAATGCTTAAACCCCATAGTCCCTTTCTTTTCAGCCATACCACAGGAAACAGCACAACTACTATCAGAGAGGAAAGGAAGAGAGAGAGAAAAGGGAAATACCAACAATGGTATTCAGAATACCACAAGGGTAAAAAGGGTGTTTACCAACGATGGTATAAAAAGGGGATACTTGTGGGTACAGCTGAGTAAGATATCAAGAAAAAAAGGAATTTTTACAGGAAAAACTCACAAAATACTATAAACTTTGAAAAAACACAATACTTAGCTGGAAAGCTCGGTGAAACACTGCTATATGGCTGTGTGGCAAACGAGATCTGAGGTAACAGAAAAGGGCATTGTAGGTAGCATCTTAGCTCGAGAGTTTTTGGTGTATGCGAGCTTGGTATAAGGCCCACTCGGTTCCGAGGGCTCAGAACTGAACCCCATCAGTGATGAATAGGAAGAAGATTAACAACTTCAGATAAATGTTTTAAGAATAGGGTAGAAATAAAAGAGAAAGATACTGTTATGAAGTAAAAAGAAGTTATGAACCTACCATAACGTTCCATGTTATTTGTCTTCATCTCACCTTCCTTCTTGCTGTTTGGGTTCGGAGCCGATCCTCGGCTCCGACTCGGCCATCTTCTATAGCTCAAGAGCTGTTTACTGGCTCAAGGCTACCCCTTATCCCAGAATACCCCGTGTCAGCTACCCAGATCTCATTTGTGATAGCGCACACTAGACATAAGTAGAGTAACCAGTTACCTAAAAACTAGTTGTCCAATACACCTAAACACGGAAAGAGTCATAAATTATCTGGCATGTGAAGTAATAAAAGATACTCAGCCAGTGCAAACAAAAAAGAAACTCCTCTCAATCCTCTAGGAAGGGGGAAGGAGGGAGGGACGCATGAAGGAAGGCAAGATGAAGACAACTAACATGGAACGTTATGGGAGGTACATAACGTCTTTATGTTAAGTTGTCCATCTCGCCTTCATTCTTGCCGATTGGGACAGCGTCCCTAGCACCTAAAATCCCAGGTGGCTCATTGGAACAGACTCTTCAAAACAGTAAAACCAAAGGAAGCTCTGCTCCGGGAGACCATATCCACCTTGTAATGAGAGATAAAAGTGTGAGGGTTTGCCCAAGTGGCAGCTGCACAGATTGAGTCTATGGGCAACGTAGACTGAAAGGCTACAGAGGTGGCTTATGCTCTAGTGGACCTTTTGGTTTAGCTGGTAGCTCTTTATTTCGTAACTGATAAATAAAGGCAATAGTATCAGATAACCATCTGGATAAAGTCACCTTAGAAACTGGAAGGCCTTGTTTGTTGAAAGCATAAGAAAGAAATAACTGGTCTGACTTTCTTAGTTCCTTAGTTCTATGGAGGTAAAAACAAAATTGTCTGTGCACATCCAATTGGTGGAGCTTGTATTCTGCCTTGTTGCTGTGATTAGGAAAGAAAACTGGGAGATCTATGGATTGATTTAAATTGTTCTCTGAGCAGACTTTAGGAATAAAGGATGGATTAGTCCTCAGAGAAACTCTGTCTTTGTGAAACACCAGGTAAGGAGGACGAACACATAATGCTTGAAGTTCTGAGACACGTCTAGCTGAAGTGACAGCAACCAGAAAAAGTGTCTTCCAAGAAAGAAATTTTAAGAAACATGATGCTGCTGGTTCAAAAGGAGGCAAAATTAAGGAAGCTAAAACTAAATTGAGATCCCAAGGAGGAGGAGGATCTCTAACTGGGGTCTAAGAAGAGATGTTCCTCCCATAAAGGCATTGCAGAGCTTATGAGACATTATGCTAGAATTAAACATACCGATATGAAAATTAGAAATGGCAGCTAGTTGTACTCTAATGGTAGCGGAAGACGCACCAGACTGAAAGAGTTGTGCTAGAAATTCAAGAATTTCATGAACTGGGGCTGAGAAAGGATCCAAATTTCTAGATTCTGCCCAGTAAGAAAACAGTTTCCATTTACTAGCATACGTTTTCCTCGTAGTAGACTTATGTGAGGAAACAATAATATCACGGACTGCTAGGGAGATATTGGAAAGCCTGGCTAAGGTTGGAAGTGGAGTAACCAAGCTGTGGGCTGGAGAGTTTGAAGGGATTGGTGCAACCCGCCTGATTGATGAATCAGAATATCTGGAACTGGGTCCAGAATCCACGGTTGATCCAGAAGGTGGAGGTGCAGGAACAGGAACCATATCTGTTGAGGCCAATATGGGGCAATGAGGATCATTTTGCAACCCAACAATTTTGCTTTCTGTACGAGTCTTGGTATTAGGGGAAAAAGGGGAAAAGCGTAAGGGAGTCCCTGAGGCCAATCGTGGACTAGAGCATCTCTGGGTATATGACCTGGAAGAGGAAATAGGGAGAAGTAGCTGATGCATTTGTTGTTGAGAGGAGTGGCAAATAGGTCGAAGCAAGGCTGTCCCCATTTGCGGAAGATAAGATCTGCAACTTCCTGATTCAGAGACCACTCGTGAGGCATGAAGACAGCTCTGCTGAGCCTGTCCACAATGACGTTGGATTTCCCAGGGATGTGCGTTGCTATCAGAAAACGTTGTGAGGAAATCGCCCATTGCCACAGTCTGAGTGCTTCTCGACACAAGGGGTAAGACCTGGTCCCGCCCTGTTTACTGATGTACCACATCACTGACATGTTGTCCATTTGGATTGCAATGGTCCCGGAAGGAAGAGAGTCTTGAAGGGCTTGCAACGCTAGGAGCACCACTCTCATTTCTAGGACATTGTTATGCATATGGTACTTGTGAGGTTGCCAAGTGCCTTGGACTGTCCTGCCCAGGTAATGTCCCCCCACACCCTATCAGAGAGGTGTTCGTTGTCACTGTGGCTACCAGAGGGGGTTGTATGAAAGGTCTGCCCTGAATTACTAGTAGGGTGACCATCCACCAAGAAAGGTGCCTTTTGCATGTTTCTGTGATCAGGATCATGTGAGACATGGGTAGTTCCTGGAAAGACCACTGCGTGAAAAGAAGCCACTGAAGGATTCTCATGTGGAAACGCGCTAATGGGGCAAGAAGAATGGCAGCTGCCATGGAGCCTAGCGCTTGGAGGACATATCTGACTTGAATCCTTTTGCTCTGCATTAGAATCAACACTTGTTGACGAATAGTGGAAACTCCTTCCTGTGGTAATCTTGCAAACATTTCTTTTGTGTTTAATTCTGCTCCTATGTATGTGATAGACTGACAGGGCAACAAGGCAGATTTTTCGAAATTTACTGTAATGCCTAGTTGAGTGCATGATGTAACTGTATAATCCCGTGCATCTAAGAGTTGATGCCTGGTAGTAGCAGTCAGGAGCCATTCGTCTAGATAGGGAAACACCTGGAATCCTTGACGCCTCAGGTAAGCCGTGACTACTGCCATACACTTGGTGAAAACTCTTGGGCGCTGAGGTGAGACCAAAGGGCAGAGCTCTGAACTGGTAATGACTGGTAATGACTGGCCCCTACCTGGAAGCGAAGAAATCTCCTGGAGCGTCTGTCCATCTTAATATGGTAGTACGTGTCCTGAAGATCTACTGAGCACATCCAATTGTCCTAACCCAGAAAAGGGAAAATGGACTGCAGTGTCACCATCTGGAACTTTTCTTTTTGTACAGATTTGTTCAATCTGCTGAGATCCAGTATTGGTCTCCAGTCCCCTGTCTTTTTTGGTACTAAAAAGAATCTCGAGTAAGTTCTGGATCCTAGTTGGTCAGCGGGGACTTCTTGAATGGCTCTTTTTTCTAGCAGTCTTGAAACTTCTGTGACTGCTTGATCCCTTAGATTGGGTGGGACATCTGGGATGGGCTTTTTTGATTCTATGGGGGATTGATGGAAGGGAATTTTGTAACCTCCGGATATAATGGACAGTACCCATCTGTCTCTTGCTATATTTTGCCAGGCTTTTGGGTACAGCAAAAGTCTTCCCCAGACTGCCTCCAGAGGTGAGCAGTTGGGCAACCCTTCAGGGATGCTGGAAGGGCTTGGCAGAGAAGGTTTCTCTGTCATCCTGGTTTTCCAGTCCCCCTCTGCCATGAGGGCGGCGTCTGTTATTGTTGTTTCCCCCTCTGTCCCTGGGGGAAAAATAACCACGTGTGTCAGGAAAGGGTCCCTGGGATTTTTGGAACCACATCTTTCCGCTCTTCTGATCCTTGGGATAAGGTCTGGAATGGGTGGAAAAACTGACTCCCATGGCAGAGAGAGTCTTGCCTTCCTGCTCACACCTGGTCAACATCTTTCACCTGAGGCCCAAAGAGAAAGGAGCCATCAAAGGGAGTATTGGTGAAGGACGCTCGAAAGGGTTCCGCAAACTGACACATTGGCATCCAAGCATGTCTCCTGAGAGCCACACCTGTCCCTGCGGCTCTGCTTGCTCCATCGGCTGCATAGGAAATCAGCCTCATGGAGGAGTTGACTATAGAATTAAGAGTCGCAAGCTGAGAAGCTACTTTGACTGGTACTCCCTCAGCTATAGGATCTTGAAGGGTATCTCTAAGCTCTTTCAGGAGATCCCTTTGAAGACGTGTAAAATGGCATAGACAGTTCAGGGACCTCATTGAAAAGTTCGCTGTAGCAAACATTCACTTTCCATATCTGTCCATCGTCCGAGACTCTTTGGAGGATGAACAGATAAAGAGATGTCTGCTAACTCTGTCTTGGTGGCTGCTGCTACCACCATGGCATCAACGGGCACACCTTTGGAGAGGAACTGTTTGTCCTGGGGGCTGTAATAAATTTGTTTGGTCTCCTCAGAGTAGGTTCCTCAGAATCAGGAGCTGACCAAGCCTTTCGAGCCACTACAGACATGAGTGGATCGAAAGGAGGAGATACCCAGGAGGTGGAAGGTTGGGAACCGAATGCGTCCAGGTATACAGACTCATCCTCGGTAGGGGCTAGGGAAGTCCAGTCCCTCCTCTGTCTAAGCATTTCAAGGATGCCCGAAAAGGAAACATCTTCAGATGGGGACCTTGGGGAACCTTCCGATTCATCCATGTCTGTATCTGAGGTGACAGACTCAGGGGAGTCTATGTGCTTCCTCTTGCACTTCTTCCAGGGAGGCTCTTCCGAGTGATCAGGGGAGGCTTCGGAAGAAGAGGGATCACCCAATGGGGTGTCCTGGGGCAAAGGTTCCCTACGCTTGGGGTCTGGAGGAGGAGAAGAGGTTGGAACAGACACCACGGGGGGAGGAGACAATGGAGCTGGCAGTAGAGCTGTTTCGGGGGACAGCACACTCCGCATGACCTCGAAGGCGTCCTGACCTCTAGGCAGAGAAAGCTCTGGCTCCGAAGAAACAGGAGTCTTTCTCCGCATCGAGGGTGACGGCTCCGAGGCCGATGTTGGAGCTGAGCTCACCTGCGCCGAAGCTCCGAGGGGGAGAAAGGGGTCGGACAAGGGTCCGATGCCACTCCCCCCCAGGAGCCAACGAGACAGCCCCGGCACCCAGATCTATCGATAGAAGGTACAATCGAGGTTATCTGAGCAGATGTCGGAACTGAAGGAGAGATGATCGGCGCCGATGGTTCTACTACCTGCGGATCCATGGTCTCCAGCTCCGAGCTAAATGTAGTCGGAGGAGGAACAAAAATAGAGGCGGTTGGAGCCGATACCTGTTGAGGTGGGCTGGACAGTAATTTTGCAATTGCATGTGACTTAAGCAACCTACTTACTACTTTCTCCACATCATGATCCGATAATCTAGAGGATCGAGAGGAGTGGGAAGAATGATGGCTACGTTCACTCTGTAACAAGGGTGACTGAGGTGCCGAGTGGATGGACTCCAAGGACAGAGACCTCAGTCTCTTATGGCTCCGAGATGGCTCCGAAATAGCAAATGGAGCCAGCGGAGGAGTTGCCTTGTCGGTGCCAGCCGGCACTGACATACTTGGTTGGTCAAGTAAAGGAGTCGGCTCCGAAGGTGGAGCCGACGGCTTGACAGACTTAGGGGATTTCGCTGGCTGAGTACTTTTAGCTGGAGAATCCTGAGGCTTCAATAATCCCCAAAGGATTAATTTGTTTTTGCGCTCCTGCAGGACCCTTGGACTAAAAGCTTGACATATAGAACAGGAGTCCTGCAGGTGAACAGCACCCAAACAATATATACAACTAGTGTGGCCCATCTGTCAGAGACATTTTCTGACAGCACGAGTCACACTTTCTGAAGCCAGATACCTTGGTATCTTTAGACATTTTCCTAACAACAACCACAACAATAAGAAAAAACTATACAACAAAACTAAGAAACAAACGGTCTTTTTTTTTTTTTTTTTACAGTTAAGGAACAGAAAGGAGAGCCTCAAATTTAAACGGCTGTCCTAAGGGGGGGCTCTCTAATTTAAACGAGTTCAGGGGAAACAGAAGACCTTCGAGTTATGGAGCGATGGCCAACAAAGCTACAACACACAAGAAAGTGATAAGGGATAAAGTAATATATCTAGACAAAAACTTGACAAATTTTCAAGAATAAACAACAAATACAATAATAGAAAAAAACTATACTAAGCCTGAGAAAAACGAAAAACGAAACAAAAACTATTTCACCAAACAAAGCACTGGCAACCTTCGCTGTATGCTACACCTTTATTCCATAAAGCGCCTTTCGTTCAATTAAAATCCATGAACTTCTTCAGATGGAATATTCTACATTTAGCATTATTTAAATACAAATTGAAGTTGATCACATGGTAATTATTCACAAAAATTAAAGCTATATTGTCTTTTATAAAACCAATAAAACCAAATATTTTTAGTTGTCTAAAATGCAAGTCCTTACTATGAATACCAAAATTCTTACCATTATAATAGTATACTACACATATTTATACTACAATATTAAATATTAATATTCAACTATTTCCTATTGTTAAAACACAAAAATAAAATCATGAAATCATATTATTCTGAACAGCAGAAGCTTAAATAATGTAGTTACACCTTATAAAGCCACATTCATCTAATGTTAAAGATTACCTACATAAACTTTTCATTTTTAATATAGGCATAATTGAACACATATCATTCAAACCTGGGTCATTATATGCATAAAGTTGTATTTGCCATACTAATTCTAATTTATCTAATTCCAACTCAATTGGTCCCCCTCGCATATTTTGTGGGACCCGATCTAAAACCCAAAACTTGAATTCATGTCCAGGACATTCTTGGATATGTTTGACTAAAGCATTGTCCTGGCTCATTTTTTTAATATTGTATAAATGGTCGTATATTCTGTCCCTCAGTCTTCGTTTTGTTTTACCTACATAATATTTGGGACAGTATTGACATTTAGCTAAATAAACAACCATTTTGGAATTACAGTTATATTTTCCTTTACTATATAATATTCTACTATTATCAACAGTTATTGATAATCCTACCTGGATGTACTTACAGTAGGGGCATCCAAGACACTGTTGCATACCTTTATTTTTAATGTGTGTGTTTTGGACACTCTCAAACAAGTTTTTAAAATTCCTGTCTCTCTTCCGTACAAATCTTGGAGTTGGTCCTAACTTTTCCAATAGGTCCTTATCTTGTGTGATAATGTTCCAGTTTTTACATACTATATTCCTAATGTATTTATAATCCATATTAAATGTGATGACAAAACTAACATTAGTATTATTATAGTTGTTACCAGCATGAGATATTTGACTTGTTGTTATTGGGCTAGGACTAATATTCATTTCTATTACATTATAAACCCTTCTGTTTTGGTTCAGAATGGGTTTATACAAACCTCCATTTCTTTTCTCCACCACTTCAGTTATGATTTCATCTAGGAGGGTATCAGGATATGCTCTCCTAGTGAACATTTGTCTTATTAAATGACATTCGGAAATGAAATCATCCTCTCTGCTTGTCATGCGTGCTGCCCTTACAAGCTGTCCTTTAACCACCAAATTTTTGTGTCGGTAAGGGTGTGCGCTTGAGAAGTGCAGAAATGTATTAGAATACGAAGGTTTTCTATAAATCCTTGCCTCAAATTTCCTATCAGCATTATTTTTCATCAATAAAATGTCTAAATATGCTATTTCCTTCTCATGAAAATTGTATGTGAATTCCAGAAATTCTGTAGTCTGATTAAAATAGTCTACCATAATTTTAGCTTGGTCTTTATCACCTTTAAACAGGATAAAAATGCCATCCAAGAATCTGGTGAAATATGCTATCTGGGATTTTGTGTGTTCTACATTGAAAATGTGATTATGTTCCCAATAGTTCATTACCAAGTTGGCAAAACTAGAACCACACGGAGATCCCATTGCCACTCCTTTTGTATGATGATAAAAATTGCTTTTAAAATAGATGTAATTATGTGATAAAACAATATCTAGTAATTCTTCTACCAATGATATTTCCATTAATGGGGCTCCCTTTTTCCTAAGATTAAGGGACACCCACTCAATACCGAGATCCTGTGGTATTGATGTATATAAATCTCTTACATCTATTGTAAGAAAATTATATTTATCATCAAATTCTATTTCATTCATTTTTTCCAAAAATGACCATGAGTCCTTACATATTCCTATTTCACTAGATACATATTTTTTGAGTATTAAATCTATTACCTTTGCACATGCATATGTTGCAGAGTTTCTACCATCAACAATTGGTCTAAGGGGAGGGTTATTCAAACTCTTATGAATTTTAGGGACCCCAAAAATCGTAGGTGCTATTGGTGCTGGCATAATCATATAATTAAACATGTTCACATCAATCCGACCCTCAATGAATAAATCATTAAGATATATTTTAATTCTCTGATTAGCTTGATTATATTCATTAATTAAAGATTTTATGTATGAATCAGATGTTAACAATGCCTCGATTTTATTCTCATAGTCTATTGGGTCCATGAATACTAACCCACCCCCCTTATCAGGTTTCATAATTCTGACCTCGAATTGTTTCAGACTTTTAATACATTCCTGTTCATCCCTAGTTAGATTCTTATCAGTAATTTTTGTCTTATTCCATGTATTATAATATCTGAAATCTAATTCACATACTTTCTCCAAGGTATACAATAAATTATGCAGTGGGGGGTTGAAAATACTAGGAATTCTATAATAATCTGGTTGTAATCTACTAATATTACCTAATAATATCTTTAAGTTCAATTTCCTTACATACATTTTGAGATCTATTATATAGTTAGTAATATCAAACCTCCTAGATGGTATAAAGGTAAGACCTTTTGCCAATGTATTCACTAAATCAGTGTAAACATTTACTGAGGAAAAATTATACACAGAGAAGTCCCCTTCGGAATTCATAATAACTGAAGGATTGTTCTGTGTATCATTCACAACTATCGCCATTTGTTATGTTTCTTCCGTTGGTTCCTTCTGTTCTGCACTTTCCCCCTCTGAAAACCCTGTTGGTTATTGGACCATTGTTTATTATTGGTCCTGGTATTATTACCATTAGTATTAGGGTTTTGGTTTTGTAGGCGTGCACTTCTTCGTGGACCTAGGTCATTAGTTGACATATTTGGAGATGTAATTGGCGGAAAATCCATGTTTTCATCTTGATTAACAGGATTTATAGTCACATTTTCCATATTTACCCCCCTAATATTCACCCCTTGGCATTGCTCATACAATGGCATATCATTTTGAACATTAGAAGAGGTTATTACTGCAATACCCTTTGTTCTCCACTGTTGTGCTGGAGAAGGGCTAGGGTATGCAGTACCATTTTGATATTGTGAACGGTCCCGCTCAAGTATTTTGCATTTAATTGACTTGGCTTTATTAATAAACATGTCAATTGTCTGAAAAATACGAATATATTCGTATTTGTATCTTTCAAAATCAGGATGTGATTTAATCTTTGTGTCCAAAACCATACTTTCAATGTTTAATTCCTCTGCCATTATATTATAATTTTACTCATTAAATCCAACAGTTCCAAGCCCTGTTTATTAAATAGTTTGACAAGATCCAAGTGGAATTGAGATTGTGCTACAAGTCCTGTAGGGTACTGGCAAATTCGTAAACCTTTAGGTACCAATTGTAAACGGATACATTCTGTGAAATATTCAATCTCAAGCTTTAATTTCTTATATTTCAACAAAATATGATCAAACTCGTTAAGTAAATTTAACATGTTAACTTCTTCCTTAGCCGGATTCATTCCTACAAATGTACTGTTATTGTTGCACATACCCATAGATGTAGATAACCAGTCCTTGAGATTCTGAATGCCAATAAGCCCTGGGATAGCAGTATTTTGTGATTGCTCAACAGTTCTGCCAAAATTTACACCACCGTTATTAGCGACTTCCTGGCCAGTGATGTTAGAGTTATTTTGGCTATTGAAAAATCCATTATTTACGTTGGAATTAGTTATTTGTCCATTCGGTATCCCCCAAGAAGTTGTCGGCCCTTGACTGTTACTCGCTATAGCTGAACGCTGACTGGAAGTACCATTTACTTCTGAGGGTAGATTTGCGTTCAAAATGTTCACTCCGGAAGTTGTAGGTAAGCTTCTTGGAGACGTACTTGTAGTACGCTGCTGCTGCTGTTGATCGGAATGCCTATTGTGTTTATCACTAAGCATATCCACTTTTTCAGATAACTTCTTGACTTGCTGAGACAAAGCAATAACAATGCTAGTGAGCGTTTGTTCTTCTTCAATGTCATTTTCACTGTCAAGCAGTGAAAAAAGTTCTTGTGTAGCACTCAGCTGGTTGGTTGCCATAATGACAAACTATGAAAAATGAAAAACGAAACAAAAACTATTTCACCAAACAAAGCACTGGCAACCTTCGCTGTATGCTACACCTTTATTCCATAAAGCGCCTTTCGTTCAATTAAAATCCATGAACTTCTTCAGATGGAATATTCTACATTTACCATTATTTAAATACAAATTGAAGTTGATCACATGGTAATTATTCACAAAAATTAAAGCTATATTGTCTTTTATAAAACCAATAAAACCAAATATTTTTAGTTGTCTAAAATGCAAGTCCTTACTATGAATACCAAAATTCTTACCATTATACTAAGCCTGAGCCAGTAATGAAGCAACCTTGCAGCTGAAGTGGCAAACGAGATCTGGGTAGCTGACGCTGGGCATTCTGGGATAAGGGGTAGCCTCGAGCCAGTAAACAGCTCTCAAGCTATAGAAGATGGCTGAGTCGGAGCCGAGGATTGGCTCCAAACCCAAACAGCAAGAACAAAGGCGAGATGGACAACTTAACATCATGAATTACACGGAGTTTATAACAAAGGTTAATTACTGCATAATAAGGGGAATCTTACTGAATACAAACAGGTTCAAATGCAGAGTGTTAAAGAGAAAATAAGAGTACCTGGATAATATGCATGAGCTTAGAAAGACTGCTGTTAAGCAACTATTTTTTGATAACTTCAATGCACAAAAACCTTTAGCACAGTGACTTAAGCAACAGAAAGTAGAAAGGATTGTCACCAAACTTAGGGAACCTAAAACAAGAAAAAAACAAGAAATTCTGTACAGGTATTAGAGATATTTTGGAAACTTTATGACATTTTTTATAAAGCAAAGAAATGTGGAAATAAAGGAAAAGCACATATGGAAACACTTACTGAAGACTTTCTTCAGGTTAGAGGTGGGAGAGGCTCAACAACTAACAGTTACAATAGGAGGAGATGATACAAAAACAGTGATGCTTAATCAATTTTCAGGAAAGTCTCTAGTAGCAGATGTCATTCCTGTAGAAATTAATAGATATGGATTAATGTGGTGTTATGGAAGGTAGGTAAACTTTTGACAACATTAATAGAACAATGATGAGCCAGTGGGAAGCAGAATGTAAGAAAATACCGCTGTTACTAGTGGGTCTTGATGCAAAGAAAACATCTGATAGAGAATGCTAGGATTTTTATGAGTAGGACAATGGGCACAATAAAAAGGTTAAGTAGGAGGATATATGAAGGATCAGAGGCAAGAAACACAGATGGGGAATTCTGGATGTAGACACTTAATGATAACAACCATACAGAACATTATACTAATAAAGTAGCAGAAATCATTCTAAGAACTAAGCCAACACAAGGAGTAAAGAGATTTTGCCAATAGGGATGACTGCAAGTAGGGGTATTGAAAATAGGCAAGAGAGGTCTGAAATTTATGGGAGAAAACTGGCAAAGGAACTGAAGTATTAGGAGCAAATATCCAGAGATGAAAAGGTATCATAGTGGGTTGAGGCCAAGAAGATGCTTGGACTGCAAGCTACAGACTGCCTTTCCTACCAGGGATCAATATCAGAGTACAGGCAAAGAGGAAGAGATAGAGAAATTTAAAGTATAAGACCTGCTCTACTGGAATTTATAGTTAAATATAGAACAAAAGCTGCTTTAAAAAGAGATAATTAGTAGGGAATGGGAATATAAAACATTGTATGACAACTCTACATACAAGAACCAACCAGAGGATGTTAGAAAAGTCTGGGAAGAGAGACTAGAAAGCAATACATTAGGGAATAATGGGAGGACATGTATAGCTCTCAAGTATGCAACAAAATTCAGAAAATTTAGGAGTTCTGTTTAGAATTTATTTATTTGCTTTTGTTAACAGGGAATATCTGTCTGGGAACTGAAATGCCCATTTTCAGCAGAAGTCCAGGGAGAAAAGGTCCAAAACAAGGACAGAAATAAACTGTTTACAATTCTAAAGAAAAACAGTCAACTATTATTTACAAAGTATATCAAAGCAAACAGTCACCAAACATTTACAAAGCATATTAGATTAAGGAAATAACATGTTTTCAAGAAATTTTCAAGAAATTATGAGTAAAATCAAAAATTTTACATTAATACACTTGCATGGTATTCACAGCAGACAGAGTTAGGACTGCATAAAGATGCACTGTCTATTAGTTGCCAGGTAACATTTAATGGCAGCATTGAATTGATGCAGGTTATTTAAAAGCTTGATGTGGGTTGGAAGTTTGTTCCATGCCTTGGAGATGGAGACAGAGAATAGCAGGTTGCAGCATACCGCTCAACCGTACCAAATTCCTCAGTAAATACCAGTTTTGAGGGCAAAATATTGGGGTGTCATGAATTCCCAAGTGGCCCATTTAATTTCCCAGGGTTTTTCTGAAGTTTTTTTTTTTCTTTACTGTTGCTCACGTCATCAAGTGCAGGGCGTGCGCAATAATATCAGCATGAAGCAGACAGACAACCTGTCAGAATTCAGCTGCCAAGCTAGTACTACTTAATTTAACTTTACTGGTCCGCGGGTTTTATTCAGGCAGTCTGCACAGCACTTCTTTCTTCCCAGGTAAGGGGGGAAAAAAAAGACTGTTACTTAATTCTTAGGACTGGTACTTTTCTCACTGCATTGAGTTTACTTAATCCTTATGAACAGTCTTCTATTTATGTATGCGCTACACTGATTTTCTTATGTATACGAGATAAGTGGAGACTTAAAGTGTACTGCTGCGCTATTGCATTTCTCGCTGCATTGAAGTGTGTGGCACTTTGATTACTTTCTTGGGCCAGTCTCTTTTTGCTTAACACAACATTTCGTATAAGCCTGCATTTGCACTTGCTTCTGTCCTGTAACTCGTCTAGTGCAGATACACATTCTTAGTTTTAGCACTTAAATTTGCTTATTCATGCTCAACACTTGTTCAGAACTTGTAAGCACAAATAAGCTACTAATTACTATAGCACTAAATCTACCTCATTGCCTAGAGGAAAACAGTTTTTCTACTTACTTTTCTTACTTACTTAGAGAAAAACAGCTCTTGTACTCACTTTCCTCACTTTGCTAGAGGAAAATAGTTTTTTATTCAGGCATGTCCAAGGGTCAGCTCCCAGTGTTCTCTCCTGTCTATCTGATGAATCTGGGCATCTTGAGGCAATGTAGAAATTGCCTCATGTACACAGACAACCCTCTCCTCCTACCACCCAACACTACAACCTGTGAGAGATGCACTTATCTAGCCAAACTGGAGGTAAAGCTCTTTCCAACCAAGACTGAACTTGACAGTCATGAGGAGAAGGTAAACATTTGCACCACACCACACTCATCCCATAGTCTTACTAAATCTACACCACCAAAATCCACACATAGTAACACAAAAACATTCGCGGAGGCTCTCAATAATAATCTGTGTAAGCAACAGAGACCTCCAAAGCAGAAACGCAAGCAACCTCCATCCCCCAATACAACCCAAATGAGACACAGCCCACAGACTCAGTGTGCCACTCAACCACAGCCAATAAGGCAAAACAACGTTCCCAACACACTAGTCATAGGTGACTCTATAGTCAGGCACACTGATGTCCCACTCACCAGGCTAAATAAAGAGAAGGTTACTGTCAGGTGCCAGGATCCACCACATAACCCACGCACTCAGGTCACTCCACAACAAGTACAAATATGACTCTGTCATTGTCCATGTTGGTGTGAATGACCTGAGATGTACCTCTGTTAGAAAAATATGTATTTAAATATATGTGAAATGCTAGTTTAAAAGCAAGGTAGTTTATAATGCATTTTATTCTATTAATCATATAACAGAAGGGATAAATTCATGTGTAAATGCAAGTAGCTTCTGAAACTGCAGTGTGCTTTGACCCCTGACCCTGGCAGCTGCCAGCTCAGCAAGCTTAATGTTATGCTTTTCATAAGTGATTATCTGCTGGGTCAGGAAATTAAAATGTGTAAATCTTCCGCTTCTTCCTGATAAGATAACTTGCCCTTGTAAATAATTAAATCTTCCTTTCCTGATGTAGTAATTTGTCCCTGTAAGATAAGAACACAGCTGGTGGGAAAGTGAAACAGTGAACAAAGAGGTGAATTTAAAGTCTGAATCTGCTATTGTATTCGAACTGATATGAGACCTTGAAGAAGTAGCTTTACAGAAAGACATTATGACTGGCCAGCTGGACAGCAAGGCCGTATTGTATCTAAAGGAAAAGTTTTTTTTAAATGTACTGCATCAGCATTTTTAGATGAATAGAATACTGTTAGTAAAAGTGATGTAGATGCCTTGTGACTAACCACGTCAGTAAGGTGGGCATAACTTGAATGCAAACACTATAAAATATTCTGTACTTCCTGCATCATGTCAGAAAAAATTCTGTACTTGTATGGTTTTTTGCCTCCTGGTGTACACTAGTAAACTTTTGAATCTGAACCTCCTGTGTATTGAATTCTGATTTTTTTAACAACCTCCCTGGACTACATGAAAAGAGACATGGAAGAGCTCTCCGATCTTGTAGCCCAGGCAGGTATGACCCTAGCCCTGAGCAGCATTCTGCCATCACCCAGAATGATACTGCAGTACAAGGACAATGACTTCAACAATTGGCTAAGCTTCTAGTGTCATTCTAAGGGGATCCAGTATTTGTCTGCTTGGGATGACATGGTCGACAGACCACGATGCTTTGCCACTGATGGCCTGCACCTGTGATTCAGGATACTGGTTAAGGCTCTTGCTGCCCCTATAGTGCCTTTTTAGGCAAGGTTCAAATAACAAATTCACCACCATAACAGGAACAGGTAATCAAAAACTGAGGGTAATGCTACTCAATGCTAGAAGTCTAAATCTCAAAATGCACTCACTTGAGGCACTCCTTAAAATGGAGAACATTGACATCTGTGCAGTGACTGAGACCTGGTTTCAAGGCTCCAGAGAGCACCCCTGCACTACCAGGCTATAACTCATATCACACTTTTCGGCCAAGTAACCTGGACCAAAACACCAAAGGCGGAGGTGTGTCCATATTCATTAAGGATATCCACACCTCCAGGCTAGTTGCTCAGCATAATGCAGCCGAGGTTATCCAAGTGCAACTAACTCTGGGCAAAACTGCAATCCAAACTGTAGCTTGCTACAGATCCCCGACCATGCCCCAGGATTCCCTCTCCTCTTTTCTTGATGTACTGGAAAATATTAGGGTTCAACCAAACACCCTAATAATGGGCGACTTCAACTATCCCACCATTAACTGGGAAAACTACTCGTGTACCAACTCCTTAGCTCAGCGCTTTCTGGAATTCAATGCCCTGGATCAACTTATCCACACCCCCACCAGGGGCAACAATATCCTAAACCTAGTCATTACCAACATGAGTGACCGGTGTTTCACACCTGAAGTCAACTCCTCATTGGTCCGATCCGACCATAAGCTAATCACTCTTGATATCCATATCCCGCCCCCACCCGCATATTAAGGAAACCACAGTAAAAAATTTCTCCAAAGTCAATTTCATGCTTCTTAAGACAGAAGGGGTGAACTTCATGACACCCATGCAGATGGACAATACAGTTACAACTACTGAATCCTACACAAATGCATTCTATAAGTACTTACACGGGTGCATGGATCGTGCTATCCTAAACAGAACCAAGACGCTATCCTCCAAAAAAAGGAAGCCACTCTGGTGGTCCCCTGCCATAAACAAACTGTACAACAGAAGGAAGAAACTGTTGCAAAAGAGAGTAAAATCCCATGAGTGGAGGAGCTGCCTGGTCAGCCTCAGTAAGAAGCTGAGATCCCTTATAAGATCCTCCAAAGCTAGCTACGAAAACAAAATTGCCACTAATTCCCAAGGACAACCACAAAGCATTCTATAGCTATGTCAAGAATCTCGATGGCAACACCCAGATCTGCTCTGAGTTACAGCACAAAGGCAAGAAAATTACAGAACCAACTGATATTGTCAACATCCTGGCAGATGGGGGGGTAAAGTTAGCACTAAACCTATCTACTAAAGGGCCCATATCTATACAGGAAGAATGCAGAGTCCCTGTAATCACAACTACACAGGTAAAAGCTGCACTCTCTAAAGCCAAAAACACAGCATCCATGGGACCGGACAACATCCCAGGCTGCGTTTTACACAAACTTCAGAGCGAACTGGCTCCCCACTTAAGCACCATGTTCAATAATAGCCTCGCATCAGGCTTTGTGCCCACTGAATGGCACACAGCAACAGTTATCCCACTCCACAAAGGGGGAGCCACCACTGATGCCGGGAACTATCGATCTATTAGCCTGATGAGCCTGGTCTGCAAGGCCAAACAAAGACATTGGTAACCTCCAAACTCTGGATCCCACCCAGTTCGGGTTTGTGAAAGGCAGATCATGCCTCCTGAACCTGATCGACTTCTTTGAGGCAGTCACCAAAGCTGTAGATGAGGGTAAGGTGGTTCACACTGCCTATCTTGACCTCACCATCTCCCATTCTGGAATTATAGCTAAACTCACTAAACTAGGTGTAAATTCCTACGTCACAAGATGGGTTGCCAACTGGCTCACTGACAGAACCCACACTGTAAAAGTTGAAGACTCCAAATCTGACCTCAAAGCAGTGACAAGTGGAGTACCACAGGGTTACGTCCTGGGACCTCTCCTGTTTGGTAGCTACTTCTCTGAAGTACAGGCTAACACAGAAGGCCTTTGGCTAACTAACTTCGCTGATGACTGCAAACTAGGAGCCATAGTCAAGTCCCCAAATGATGTGGACATCCTACAGAAGGGCCTCGCTGAGACAGATGCCTGGTGTCAGAGCCATGGCCTCAAGCTCAATGCCAAAAAGTGCAGAGTCTTCCCCTTTGGTAAAAACTCTGTACCCATGAATTACCACATAGGCAGCAATCTACTTAACACCGAATGCGTGATAAGAGACCTTGGGACCCTGGTGAGCAGTAGTCTCTCCTTTGATCATCATATCGCCACAGTAGTCAGGAAGTCCTTCTACGTGGCACACCTCATCATAAAAGGGTTCTCATCCAGGAAAAAAGAGGTCATTGTTCCCTTCTACTCAAAACTCATTAGACCCATTATAGAGTACAATGCCCCTTTTGGAATGTACCTTACAAGACATCTGCAGCAGCTGGAAATGCCACAGAAGTACCTCACAAAGAGGATTACTGGCCTCAAACAAATGCCCTACACTGACCGCCTCAAAAAACTCCAGCTTTACTCCGTAGCATATAGCCTACTCCGAGGTGATCTCTGCCTAACATATAAAGCTATGTCAAACCCAGAGCTGTTGGACATGCTACACCTAAAGAAATCCCAATCCCTCCGAGCTACACGCTCTAGGACCTAAACCTTGTCACCACAATAAAAAGGACATGCTGGAGGGATAGATTCCTGTCCTAGAGACTTCCCATACTCTGGAACAGGCAACCAGTCTATGTCAAGCAAAGTTCTTTATTAGCACTCTTCAAGAAAAATCATGATGAGTGGATGGGAAATAGGAAATACACCCCGGGGATCACTTCTGCGTCTCTGCTCGACAGTGGCACAGGAAAATAACTTTCTTGGGTGGCGTAAGCCAGGGAACCTTGTTGGCTAGGCTTACGTAGGCCCTTGGGCCGATAGCCTAGTACCTACCTATGAATGAAGTGTGTGTGAGAAATGAAATTGTACTGCACTGATTTCTTATATGTACGAGAGAATGTGGAGACACTTTGCATCATTTTATTAAGGGCTCGAGACTGCTAGTTCCTTTGCATTATTAAGGGCTCTGCAAGTGTATTACACTGCTATTATTTTGAATGTTTAGACAATGTTAACAAGGGCTCAATTTGAATGGTGTGTGTGTGTGTGTGTGTGTGTGTGTGTGTGTGTGTGTGTGTGTGTGTGTGTGTGTGTGTGTGTGTGTGTGTGTGTGTGTGTGTGTGTGTGTAATGCCCCAGTTAGGTACAACTAGTAATTAGGCTTACTCAGACTCAAACCCTGATCCTTGGGCACAAAGAGTAAGAGCCTAAATTCTCTACCCATACCACCACTCATGATTCAAGGAGTTTCTCAACTGTCCAAAGTTTCATAGAATGTTTGGCTCATACTTTTTATCTGTTCCTCTGAATATTTGTGGTTTTCAGGCAACTCAGTGAGAAGTGAATTCACTAACTAATGACAACCATTTAAGTTTCAGTATTCCTGTCTTTCAGGAAATGCACGGTAACACAAAACATTTTATTCTAGCAACTTTCTAAAATTATACAAGCAATGTTTAAAATGTTTCCCTGGTTTTGGGCCTTTGTCCCCCCCCCCCAATAAATTTTGTTTTTTTTCCAGATTTCTTGTGCTGCATAGTTCTTCGGGGTGGAGGGGGTGGTGCTGATTATGCCAAGTTTAGTTGTGTTGTTAGAAGCACAACAGGTAGTATACTTGCTTTTGATGCAGAAGGCTGTGGGTTCTACTCCCACAGTATGTAGATTGATTGGTGATACTGTACTGTGTTGTACTTTTAAAGGGGGTGGATGCTGCAGTCCTGAGAATGTCTTCTTTGGCAGAGATACCTAGTAACTATGAATCTGTTATCAGTCTACCATCCATTCCCTATTACAATATTACTTACTAGCTTATCATTTTTTTAAAGTAACATAAGCAATTTATTCTCCAAGGGCAACAGACACTATTTGTAGATGAAACAATGAAATATAGTTATTTTCTAGCAGCAACCTCTTCATTAGTAATACAGATCTCTTTAATGTGGAATAATTTAGAAGACTTTTGCATTTTATTTGAATGTGGGCATCAATGCTGTTTCAATGAATGTGAGTTTCATGGGCAGAGAAGTTTTAACACCAAGTCTATTTTCATTCTGAGACTGTATTGCTTTGTTTATCAAATATCTGTTAGTGTTTGTGCTTTAAAATGTAAAATAAAAGTTTTAAATGAAATCCAAATAATCATTGTAGAAGTAAAGCAGTATGCACATTACAGTGTTTATGGTAAATGGGGCGAAATAGCCAAGTAATGGACACTGGAATGGCTGCATGGAGGAGGGCTGTGTATGGGGGCCCCATTCGACCATGATTTTTGTGAGGGTGGAAGGGCAGCAAACTCCAAACTCAAAGACAGCCCATGGCGGCACAAACTCTAGCTACGCCACTGATCAGTAGGCCATGGAGAATGACTTTTGGAGGTCCTAGCAAAGGGTCTATATCATATGAGCGAATCGCACAAATTGAGAACGCTCATAATATCGAACGCACCGGACCTCAAAGTGCTTTTTCTGAGACTGCAGTACAGTGAAAAATGGGTAGTGTGAACTCGGAGTTGGAATATATATTTAGCAGGGCGTGTGGGGGGCAGGGGGGGGAGCAGCCCCCCACAACAGGAAGTTCGAGATCCAGTACTTTCGATATTATGGGCGTTCGCAATTTGTGCGATTCACTCATATGATACAGACCCCCTAGCAAACTATAATATTCTTTTGCCAAGATTAGAATATTGCCTACCATTAAATACCCTATACTTTTACCACAAAACCCACATACTGCAAGTCACCAAAAACAAAATCCTAAGGGTCATCTTCTCCGTTCCCAGTGAACATCACTGGAGCACATTTAAAAAAAAAAAAACGGTTACCATTTACTACACAGCCTGGGGCTATAATTTGGTCGTCTGTTCTTCAGTTTGCATTTGAAAGTTGGTATTCTACAATTCCATTGGAGTGGGTGGGGTTACAATAATTATGTATGCAATTTTTATGTAATCAGCATACAGATTTGTACCTATTTTTCATGGGCCTTTGTCCAGATTTTTGATGTTTCCAGGTTGAAAGGTATGAGTTGCAGTAATAATAATAAAGTTCTGAGGATCTTAAGTTTTGTTTGGTATAAGACATTAGATGAGATTTGACAGTGAGGGCGTTTTAAGTGGATGGTGAAGTATTTTGATTTCTGTGAGTAGCTGGTAGAGTGTAATGTGTTGAAGTTCAACCAGTTGAGGGCATTGAGCATAATGCAGTGGTGGGAGAGGTTTGAAAGGCTGCAGGCAAATTTGCTAATTTTATTGTAGGTATTTTCTAATTTGTGTTTGGTGGAAGAGTTGAGGTTTGTGAATATACTTGAGGCATACAGGAGAGTAGGAAGGGGGAAGGAAGTGGCAGCTAATTATTATGTTATTATGTTTTTTTACCAAGATCACTTAAGCAGGTGCCTTACTCAATAAAGGGGGCGTAATCTGCGGTGTCTTTTTTGACTGCAGTGCTAATGTGCAGATCAAATTTTAACTTATCAATGACCCATCCATCCATAACCCCTTTTTCCCATTTTTGCACATGGGTTCGGGGTGTCACTTAAACAGTGAGAATTTTCTAAGCCAATATAACTCCTAGTAATTTTGTGTTGGTGATGTTTTTCAATTTTTGTACTATCTGAGGATATAATACTGTTTTGATTTAAGTTTTTGGAAAGGAATAGGATCAGTTTGGTTTTGTTAGGGTTTAAGACCAATTCAAATTTACTTATTTATTTTTCTACAGAGGTGAACGCTTCTTCTGTGATGGTTTCTAAGGTGGGAAGAGTTGGTGCTCAGCAAGCTAAAGCTGAGTTGTCAGCATACTGTATTATAGTGGCAAGTTTTGACTCCTTGTGATTATCATTAACGAAGATATTAAAAAGTACTGTCTCAAGTATGGGGTCTAGGTGGACTCCTGTAGTGACAGGAAGGAAGGAAGGTGGAGAAGGATTCACTCCATTTTACAGACTGGGTGCAATTGTTTAGGTAGCTGATGAACCAGCTAGTTGAGGGAGTTGTGAGGCCTATAAGATTTAGTCCTTGGAGGAGTAGCTGATGTGAGAGATCCTGTTGAAGGCTTTTGACAAGTTCAGTAAAATGGTGGAGACAAAACTACTTGAGTTTTTACTTTCATTAATGGTATCTATGAAGTGGAGCACCCACCCATCCTGTGCCAGGTTCTCTCTGGTAATGTCAGACCACAAAGCAGTCTCATTCAAAATAAGAATCAATTATGTAACCCCAGCAAACCCTGTAACAGTTAGAAACCACTCCAAGGCAAACTTATCTTTTAAGTGATAACCTGTCAAAATTTTAAGCCCCTCCAAATGCAAGTAATACAGCAGCTAACATGGAATTATTCATAGAAGCTCTGTACAACCATGCTGATGACTGCATACAGGCTGCTGTGCCCACCAGACGAAAGCTCAAAACAAGAAATTAAACAGGTTATAAAACAATATAAAGTCATAACTAAAATTAGGAAGTGTAACACCAAAAAGATAACTCTCTCATCAAAATGCACATACAATTAAGAGGACTAATTAAGCCCAACAAAGTAAATATTGAAGTAAAGATAGTGTCCCATGTCAAGGGCAACCATAACGCTCTCTTTAGCAATGTTCAAAACCTCAAAAGAAGCACACAACAGTGTACTGAACAGTTGATAAATACAGCCATGTTCGTGAAACTGGGAGATGCAGCAAATCTTCTGGATGACAAATTCAGCTTTAACTCTATCCTCTCAACCCCAGCCCCCCTCCAAAAATACCATCCAACATAACCTCTCCAACTGTCAGTAGGGAGTAGGTCTTCAATGCGGTCTCTAAGGCCAAGAATACATCTTTGATGGGCCTTGACAGTATCTCAGGATTGCCTCATAAACAGCCTGAAACATCACCTAACAAGGCCACTTGAGACACTATTCAACCGTAGCCTCTGTATAGGCTTTGTGCCACGCGAATGGAAGACTGCAACAATAATCCCTCTGCATAAGGGTGGGCCATCAACAGAAATTGGCAACTACAGACCCATTAATCTGGCTACTCTCAAAATCAAAGCCATGGAAATAATTATTGTGGAAATGATTAACAATGACTTAGGAAACCTTCACACACTGGACCTAACCTAGTTTGGTTTTGTCAAAGCCAGGTCATGCCTACTGAACGTGGTAGATGACTTTGAGAAGATCACCAAGGCAATGGATGAGGACAAAATGGTGCACAGTGCCTACAATGACCTAGCTAAGGCATCTGATACAATACCCCACTCAGGCTTTGTAAACACACTCACAGAATTAGGAATACATTTGTACATCTGCTGGACAGCCAGCTAATTCACAGACAGGATAAAGGAAGTTAGGAATGGAGAGACCACCACCACCACCACCACAAAGAGGGTGGTCACCAATACAGTCCCCCAGGGATCTGTGCTGGGTCTGCTCCTCTTTGGCACCTATTTTTATGAACCCAAAGCCAATGTCAAAGGCCTCTGGCTTACCAGGTTTGCACATAATTGCAAACTAGGAGGAATCATCTAAACTCCCAAAATACTGACATCTGATAGGTTCCAAACCCTTGTGTTAAAACTCAACAAATACATAATAATATTTTTTGGGACATTTGCCCGCTGGGGAAACTACCTTGATAAAACAGCCCTAAAAGTACAGACAGTGGTCAAGGATTTGGGGACTCATATAGATGGTACCATTGGCAAGCAGTGGAACTCCCTGCCAAACAACCTTAGACTTAATTCTTCGCTCTATCATTTCAAAGCTAACCTTAAAGAATATCTCTCCACACAATGGACATGCCCATGTCGAGAACCTGACTAACCACATATCTCATTACTTCTAGGTCCACTTCCCTAGCCCATTTCCCTAATTGCAGATCTCTAAAATTTCTCTTTCCTTTTAGTAATAAGGAAAATCTCTGATTTCAGTCTATTTTTCAGTATCTTTAACGAAATCAATGTTCTGTGTATAATTTCCTGTCTGTCCTTTAGTCTTATATAACATCTATGTAAATTTTCATTCCTGCATATGTAAGCTGTATTCTCTTGTTGTAACAATACTTTGAATCTTGCAATTTAAATATGTACTTCTATTGTGTATTGGAGCTTTTCTCCTCGGGCCTCTACTGAAAACGGATATGTATCCAGTTAGACCAGCCCGGTTAACAAATGTAAAATAAATAAATAAATAAATAATGGTAAATGGGCTTTTGACTAATATGTGTCTAAGGTAGTAAGAAAATCGGTCTATGTCAATCAACTTAAAAGTAAGGGTATGGCATCTAGGATCAGGGAAGTCACTGTGATACTCTACGCAGCCCTCTTCAGACCCATCATTAAGTACAACACCTCCTTGGTATGTACTTGACCAGTTACATGCAACAGGAATGTCCACAGGGGTTCCTCACAAAAAGAATACTGGGCATAAATGCAATATCCTATGCAAATCACCTCAAAGCCCTACTTCTATATTCTTGTTTCCTAGACTGCTGAGATACGACTTATGTCTGGCATACAAAGAATCCTTGGATCCCACTCTGATGGACCTTTTGCATATCTGCAAAATGAACAGCACCAGAACTACCAGATCTAAGGATTGAAACTCTGCTTGAGACTTAAATAGGACACACCGGAGGGGCAGGTATGCATCTCTGAGAATCCATTCTCTGGAATAGACTTCACATTCATGTGAAGCAGAGACCTTCCTTAACCGTATTAAAGAGCAACCTGGATCAGTGGATGGGAAATTGAAAATTCATTTGGTATGAAACCTATGTCTCTGATGGAGAGAGGCAGCCATTAAATCATGCTATAACTAACATAACATCATTTAAAATAACCTCTAAGGCACAATAACTCATGGGTTAAATTTGGGATGCATGGCCACACTTATAAAGGCCACAGTGGTCATTAGCTTTGTACACATCTATGAGAAAGAGAAAGAAGCTTGGCTGAGATATAGCTGCCCTCTCTTGTGTTTCCTGGCCAAGAGTGTCTCCCCCAAGCTTCCTTGGAGGGCTCCTGTCTGTGGTTGGATAGACAGCTTCTTGGTGGAAAATCTTCTGGTATACCTAGGTAACAACTCTGAAAAATCTACCTGACTGACTGTGTGGTTTTATTCTTTTCTTCCAGTTTCTTATATACCTTATGAGATAGTGATCTAAAGAGGAGACCCTGGCTCTCTGTCTTCACATTGTCTGGAGAAGTGTGGTCCTCAGGCAAGCACATCTCCTAATGACTGACCCCATAAGTTGCTACCTTATGTGATGCATCGACAGTACCTTAACTACATTTTTGAGTTTGCAGCAACTTAGACGTGTCACAAGTCAAGCAACTACTCTGGTCTCAGGCCTTCATCATCAGTACCCTCTACCTTAGTCTTCATTTGCTCCAACATGGTTTGTTAATAAGAAAGCATGTGAAACTGATAATTTACAGCCCTGAAGGAAACATAAGCAGTAGTATATACAAGTTCTTAACAAATCTATCAAGGGCTCAGCTCTGCTTGTCACTTGGGATGTGGTTTCTGGCAGGAACCGAGACAAATGCTTTACTAGGATCCTGTGTTATCACATCTGGATCAGCCAACAAGTTCTTATACATGTATATGTGAGAATCTCTGACTCTATAAGACCAGTAAGGCCTCCTAGGAGCTGAGGGGGAAGGAAGCCAGGCTCAAATTATGCATTTTAAAAACACATTTTAGGTCATCTAGGACTGGTGAAACTGCCAATGGCCTAAACCTAGGGAGACCCACGAAGGCTCTGTAGTTCCACTGAGATTCAGAGATTTGCTGAAACTCACAATGAAAAATTTCTTTCATTCTATGAAAGGTATCCCCAAAGAAAAATACCTTTGCGTGAGGAAGCAGAGGACAGGGGGTCTTCAGTGTTTGAATCCAGGATCTCTACTGATGAAAACATGCCCACATAAGCCAGCTCACTGCTTCAGAATTAGTGGAGTCAGACTGTTTGTGGAGAGGATTCACTCCTCCTTTTTTTTTAGAAAGGGTTACAGACACCATATGTGTTTCCATTTCAGCCCTCCAGGACTTACTAAGGACATGAAGCATTCTGTCAGCTAAACCAAAGTAACAAGAAAAAGCTTGGGAGAGAGGTGGTTGGACACGCCACTGCTTGGGCTAGGGTGAAGGCAAATTACCTGCATCTGTTTTTGTGTTTGCCATGATCAGAAACAACTATCTTGGAGTCCTTGGGTCATGGGCAGGGAACAGACACATTAATGCAATTGCTGGGAACTTTCTCATGCGCAAAGATGTTACAAGTCCCATCTTCCCCTTTTCAAAATCACGATGCAGGTCCCTGCTGCTGAAGAGGCCTCATATATGATGGTCTAGGTGAACATGCCAGAAAACAAAAGCATGAAAGCCTTTGAAGTGATCACTTCAGGAGCTCCAAATTAAAAATACTGAGGTCAGGGGTTGCAAAACCACCTCACCTTGCACAGAGTTGCCAGCACTTGGAAAATTCAAGTTGTCATTCACATTTGTTTTTGCTTCTCTATGCTCCTCCCTTTTCTATGAGAAAGTTCCTGGAGGCCTTGATCAACGCCATGGCAGCATGAAACCAGGCATGTGCAAGTTACCTTTTTTTTTTTTTGGAAGGAAGTGAGCTCCTGGAAAGACTTCTGATGAAGTCAGATTGCCCTCGAGTTAAAAACATACAGTGCAGTCAATAGAAACACTTGCTGTAGAAATCAGTGTGTGGAATCGGTTTTCTACAAACTAGACAATTTCTGACTAACAATCAGTTCTTCAGAACTGGTATCAGATTCCTATTAAGACATTATGTAAACAACATCCAATCAATAAAACATAAGGGAAGATGCCCTATGTGCTCATATATGGACTACATGGGTCTACCTGACATGGTCGACAGTTCACATGGTCGACAGTTCATTTGGTCGACAAGCAGATTTGCCCCCTTCCCCAATGTTGTGCAACCCTGGAGTTGATATATATAGTTAGGGGGGGGGCACAGCCCCCCACATCGGGGGGTGTGGGGGGCCTAAAATGCTTGTCGATCAAATGAACTGTCGACCAAATAAACTGTCGACCATATGAACTGTCGACCATGTCAGGTAGACCCGGACTACATACACTGCAGAAAGTATACAGAGCAACACCCAATGTACATCAAAAAAAAGATCTGAAAACATATCCTTCATACTACCAACTTGCTCATGTTTGTATGGGAGGGCATACACCAAAATCTTTGTGGGATGTACAGCTCTGGAAGACTGGCCATCTGTGGGCTACCTGCAGGCTGGACATCCCAAGAAGTGAGGACTGCAAGAGTGAACACTATAATGAACATCTGTATAACACTGTGGAAAATACATAACTGAGGAACCACAATAAAAGTGTAAAGTAATGTGGTCAAAATGTAAGGTAGGTGTTATCTTGAGGGTTCAGTACTAGTACTTCCCAATCAGAAAAACAATGACAAAAGCTTCCATATAAACAATGTTCCCACACAGAAAAATAAACTCCCCATAAACAACTAAAGATGATAGGTGGGAAGCTTTACTGGTGTAATGCTCTTTCTTCACCATTTTACTGCTTTAGTAAGCATACTTACCCAGAAATGTACTACATTCTTCAGGAGCAGTCACTGCAACAATAAATCAAAAATCTGGGTAAGATCCCAAGCAGTGCTCTGCTTCCTTAGGGAGGTGGGGTATAAAACCACTTAAAAACCAGCAGTCTACATTATTAACACAAAGACCACAAGCGCAGCTGTTTAAAAATGAATACAGCTCTATATAACATACTGTACCATGAACACCTGCAGCAACTTTGGTCCCAACAAACATGAAATAATGAAGTGGACCTATAAAATGACATGTATGAGGTCCAAAGTAAACTACAGAATTAACTAAATGAATGTGAAGAGTCCTGGAGACAATTTTACTAGCATTTGAAGCAATACATCTTTCATAATAACTAAGGTCATAACAAATATCAATTCCTGAAAAATATTTGGATGTAAAGTGTCAGAATCTTGTTAAGTAAGGTAAAATAAAGAAGTATCAAATAAGAAGGTAAGAAGGTAAGAAGTAAATACAGTCAGTGTCTTCTTAATTACAAAATATATAATGCTTGAATTCTGGACTAATTTCAAACTCAAGTTAACAGGGAAGAAAGTACAGTTTTGTACCTACCATAAATGTAGATGTCCGATAGGTATGCATCTGCAGTCATCACATATGGGTTGTCCTGCCTCAGGCAGCCCTTCGGTCGGCCGGATTCCAAAGTCAGGGTCCGGCGTCGGCTGATGTCGCCCTCTCCCCGACGTCAGAGCGCCTGGGGTATAAAAGCATCAGCCGACGCCATCTTCCTCAGTGTTTCTTGCCCCAGATGCCAGATGCCCTCAAAGGAAGGCTAAATTTGGAGAAATGCAATAAATTCCAAACATGCACAGAAATATATATATATATATCTATATATATATATATATATATATATATATATATATATATATAAAACAAATACAACATAATAGATAACCCCAGCTAGCTATGAGAGGGAAAAGTACCCAATAAATGCCCAAGAGGGGAAGGAGGGAGGGTAAACCTGACTGCAGATGCATACCTATCGGACATCTACATTTATGGTAGGTACAAAACTGTACTATGTCCTTCAAGGATGCATCTGCAGTCATCACATATGGGTAGAATGCCATAGCCATACTGGGGGTGGAGGATCTATGTAAAGGATGGTGTAGCTAAAATGCCCTGCAGGACTGCCGTAGCAAAGCCTGCTCTGGATCTGGAATATAAAGGTAAATTGTAATGCTTGGAAAATGTATGCACGGAGCTCCATGTAGCAGCTTCTAAAATGTCCTTGGTAGCCACCCCTCTTAAGAAGGCTGTGGAGGTGGCTGTGGCTCTGGTGGAATGAGGTCTAATGTTAGCTGGCACAGTTTTTCCATGAAAGGAATAACAAAAACGTATGCAATTCCCTATCCATTTTGAAACTGTCTGTTTGGAAATTGCTTTTCCTTGTGCACCAGCAGCATATGACACCAACAGCTAATCAGTTTTTCTGTAGCTTTTAGTTCTGTCCAAGTAGTAGCGCAACTGTCTGTGTATGTCCAGGGTGTGCATTAGTTTCTCCCCTTTGTTTTGTGGATTTGGAAAGAATGTAGGCAGGTGAATAGCTTGGTTTAATGAGACCCTGGATACCACCTTTGGCATAAATGAAGGATTGGTTCTCAATGAGACTCTGTCCTGATGAAAAATAAGAAATGGCTGTACTGCCATGAGGGCCTGTAACTCAGATACTCTTCTTGCTGAGGTTATGGCCAGAAGGAAGGCGGTCTTCCAAGACAGGAACTGTAGTTCTGCAGATGCTGCTGGTTCAAAGGGAGGCAGAGTTAGTTTTTCCAACACGAAGTTAAGGTCCCAAGTAGGCACTGGAGGTTTCCTTGGAGGATTGATGTTTTAATTCCTCTTAGAAACTGTCTTAGGAGAGGATGAGAAAAGACAGGTGGGTCAGTATTGTACTCTGCTGAAATTGCTGAAGCATGAATTTTAATGGAAGAGTAAGACAGGCCATTATGGAGCATTTCTGCCAAGTATTCCAGGATATGTGCCATGTTCATCACTGTCGCATCTAGGCCCTTTGTGGTGCTCCAAGTGTGAAATCTTTTCCATTTTGCTGAATATGCCTTTCTTGTGGAAGGCCTGCGAGCTTCCATGATGATATCCTTCACTCTCTTGGATAGCTTATCCCTGAGGAGGAGTCAAGGTATTTTCCAGGCTGTTAGTTGCAAGGTTTTCAGGTTGGAATGCAGAGTTTTGTAGTTGTGCTGTGTCAGGAGAAGTGGCCATTGAGGAAGAGGCCATGGTTTCGTGCGTGACATGCTCTTTAACAGTGGGTACCAGTGCTGTCTTGGCCAGTCCGAAGCTATCAGAATCACTTTTGGCTGCTCTGCCCTGATCTTCAGTAAGACCTTGGTCATTAATGGAAGAGGTGGAAATGCATATACTGTTAGAGCTCTCCAGCTGAAAGATAGGGCGTCCACTTTCCATGCTTGTGGGTGGTATGTCCTTGAGCAGAATTTCTTCAGCTGATGATTGTGGGGGGAGGCAAAAAGATCTACGTCTGGCCTTCCCCATGACTGTGTTATCTGTAGGAAGATGTCTGGGTGCAGCATCCATTCATGTGCATCCATGATATTTCTGCTTAAGCTGTCCGCCAGTATATTGTCTTTTCCTGGCACAAACTGGGATTGCAGCTCTATACTGAGTTTCAAGGAAAGTTCCCATAGATTCATTGCCAGTCTGCAAACAGGGTAGGAATGGGTGCCCCCTTGCTTGTTTATGTACCACATAACTGTGGTGTTGTCTGTCCTTATTAGCAGGTGGCCTTGATGCAGAAAGGTTTTGAAGGCCTCGATTGCATGTATCACTGCCAGCATTTCCTTTTGGTTTATGTGCATGCGTAGCGCCTTTTTTGACCATAGTCCTTGAATACATCTGCCCTCCATGTGTGCTCCCCAACCGTGGTCTGAAGAGTCCGTTGTAATGGTTTGGCTGGCTATTGGTTTGCTGAAGGGCAGACCCCTGTTCGACTGGCTTGCTTGAGCCCACCACAGAAATTCCTTTTGGAGGCATGGAATGAGTGGGATCAAAGTTTCTAAGCTGTGACTGTGCTGAGTCCATAAACTCCTTAGGTACCATTGTAGTTTCCTCATATGCAGCCTTGCTTGTGGAATCAGAAGAATGCAAGATGCCATGTAACCCAGGGCCTGAAGGAATTTCCTTGCAGTCAGCTGAGTTTGTCTTGTCAGATTCTTGAAGTAATCCGGTAGTTGTCTTTGTTTTTCTTCTGTGAGAAAAGCCATTTGGGTGGTTGTGTCTAGATCCGCACCCAGAAAAGTTATTCTTTGGGATGGAACAAGTCTTGATTTGTGAATGTTGACTGTATATCCCAAGGCCTGCAGTAGGCGGATGGCATAATTCAAGTCCTTTACCAAAGTTTGTTGGCTGTCCGCTTGTATAAGGCAGTCATCCAGATATGGGTATATTTGAATCCTCTGAAGTCTGCAGTGTGCAATTACTGATGCCAGGTATTTCATGAATACTCTGGGCGCAGTAGATAAGCCAAAGGGGAATGCTGAGAAGTGATAATGCTCTGAACTTGCAAGAAATCTGAGGTGTCTTCTGCAACTTTGTCTGATAGGGACATGCAGGTATGCCTCCTTGAGGTCTAGAGTCACCAGCCAAGACCCCTTGCCCAGCATGGGAAGGAGTTGCTGTAGAGTCAGCATTATGAATTTTGGCACAATGAGATAAGTATTCAGTGCAGACAAGTCGAGAATAGGCCTCCATTGATTTTCTTTTCTTGGAACAAGGAATAGTCTGGAGTAAAATCCTTGGCCTTGTTCTGAAAATAGAACCTTTTCTATAGCCCTCATTTGCATTAAGTTGGAGATTTGTTTCAAAGCCTCTGCCCTTTGATTTGGTGGCAGGTCTGGCATGCCTTTTCTTTTTGGCAATGTGTGAAAATGGAACCTGTATCCTTTGTCTATTATTTGCAGTGTCCATTTGTCTCTTGTAATACTGTGCCAATTTTCTGAGAATAAGGAAAGCTTTCCGCCCAAAGGTGCTTCTAATTGAGCCTTGGTTGGCGGAGTCAAAGCAAAGTCATTGAGTCTGTCCTTGTGCAGCAGTTGAAGGTCCTGGCACTACCTCTCTGGTTGGGAGGCTGCCATTGACGTCCTCTGTAGGAGCCTCTAGCTTGCCCTCTACCTCTGGCACGCCTGTTCTTGCCTCTCTGGAATCTTTCTGTGTCCGGAAAGGACCAATTCTTGGTAGGCCAATTTCTGCTGAATCTTGGTGGTTGGACTTGTAGAAAATCTTTGACTGTTTGTACAGATTTTGCCTTTTCCTCAAATTTCTTTAACACCTCCTGAGCAGTGGAGCCAAATAACTTTTGCTTTTCCAGTGGAGCATCTAGAAGCTTAGCTTTAACATGGTCTGGCAGAGATTGTTCCTTCAGCCAAGCATGCCTACGTATGACTGCACCTGTCATAGCTGACCTACATGAAGCTTCCAATGCATCATAACCACACTGTAAGAAATGGTTGCTAACCTGCTGGGAGTTATGTACCAGATCCTGAAGTGATTTGCGATCTAGGGGTTCAGGAGAAGACAGTTTCTTATGCAATTAATCTAACAAATACTCTTGGTACTGTATCATATGAAATTGACAATGTAATGCCCTCATAGAAAGAGTAGCAGAAGTATACACTTTTTTACCCCATCTCTCTAAAGCCCTGGACTCCCTTTCAGAGGGGAGTGGGTTTTTAGTAGTGGTAGCTGCAACCCCTTTAGGGCCCTGGAAAATAGTTTCTGGATCAGCAGAGTGGGCCTTGTAAAGAAAAAGATGCGAGTCCGGGACCCTGTAGTACCTATCGGGTTTGGCAGGGGCCGGGGGAAGAGTGTCAGGGGTTATGCTAGACTCAGAGTACACATCATCAATGACAGTCAAAACAGGAGGAATAGCCAAAGGTCTATGCTGAGGTAAATGCAGAAAAGTTCTTAATCTTTTCCTGGAGTCAGAGAATTCCTGGCCCTGCCATTTGAAATGCTCTCTCATAGTGTGAAGGGTCTCCCCGAAGGATAGTTCTTCAGGAGGGGAGGCCGAGGGGATTGATTCCTCTGCATCAGAATCCTCATAGGCTGAAAAAGCCTCCTCCTGGTAGTCAGAGAGAGCAGAGCCATCAGAGGCCTCCTCTGAGGAGTGGGGATCAGAGGGCTCAACCCTGGGTCTTTTGTCTAGAGGGGGTTGAGAGCCTCTGTCCGGATGGGGTTGAGAACCCCTAATTAAGGAGATAAGGTCCTCTGCTAAAGTTAGAATCTGTGAACTGGTAGAGGGTCCCTGAGGAATAACCCTGGGAGGCATAGCTTTTGTATGTTTAGCAGCTTTAGCCCTGGTGAAAGCCTTTATGGACATGGATGCAGGAGGCCTAGCTGCACCACGTGCTGGTGTAGTTTTGTCTAGAGGAATGGTGTCGGAAGTTTCCAAGACACCAGTTTCTGAGGGAAATTCAATAACCGACTCAGCAGGGGCCTCAGGGGCCGAGGTTGTCGGTTGAGCGGTTTTGGGGGTCTGAAGTACCAAGGACTCTGTTTCAGCCAAGACCGAGACACTCGCGGTAGGCCTGGCCGTGGTTTCAGCCGAAACCGTGGCCCGCGTGTGTCGGTCCTTGTCCTTCCGTTTCTTTGTTAAATGTGAAGTCGGAGTCTCCGATGGCATATTGTATGAAAACCTAGCCCCAAAAATTACTCTGCAAACTCTGCCCGACGTCTAAGAGTGCGTCGGTTGAAGGAAGCACAGGCTGAACAGGCCGAGACATCGTGGTCTGGGCCTAGGTAGGGGAGGCAGTAAGAGTGGAAATCCTTATGAGGCATTTGTTTCCCACAAGTTAAGCAATTATTAACTTTATCTGACATCGGCTGAGGCAAGAAAGAGTCCCCAATGGGGTACTTAGCTTTTGAAGTCTTCGGTAGCTGAATTACAGGAGCTGGCCGACCGGCACTTGCGAACTGCTTCTGCTTCGGGCACCACGCGGCAAGAAAGACTGAGGAAGATAGCGTCGGCTGACGCTTTTATACCCCAGGCGCTCTGACGTCGGGGAGAGGGCGACATCAGCTGACGCTGGACCCAGACTTTGGAATCCGGCCGACCGAAGGGCTGCCTGAGGCAGGGCAACCCATATGTGATGACTGCAGATGCATCCTTGAAGGACATCTGTCAAAACTGACACAGCGATCACAACAAAGGAAGTCTAGAAGCCTTGCAATGCTTGATGTTCAATTGTTTCACCTGCTCACTCTAATATGGTTAATAAAACTTTTTTTTAAAGGTCTCAGAAATTTCCTTGAATCAGGCTATTCAGCACCCTGAGTTCTTCCTGAACCCCAGAACAAGTGTGTGAGGATCTTGCACTACACTGATGTACGCAGACAACTAAAGATTTTACCTCCACAGGACTAACCTCCGAAAGAGATATTACCAACTGTTGGTAAATTCTGTAGAAAGGAAACAGGGTGGGTAAAACAGTTAGCAAACAAATTATCACCCAATGGATTGCAAACAGCATCTATTTCTGCAACTCTCAGTATGGTAAACTGCTCCCTGGCAGGTTTACATCACACTACAAAAGACAGAAGCCACCATAACTGCGTTTTTGAAAGGGGTGCCCACACAGACAATTCTAGAGGTTGGCACATGATCCACTGTTCACACCTTCACCAACTACTACCACCTTGGATCCATCTACAGGACAAGGGCCGAGTTTACCTCTGCCATCTTGTAGAGACTGCTGTCCCTGGATCAGACAGCTGTCCAACCACCCATGCAGAAATTTTGGCAATCTTCCCAAGACTCAGTACTGCAACACTGATTATGATGAACATAGAACAGTAGTGTAACTAACTTACCATAATTGTAGATGTCTGTATAAATCAATGTCTTGGGTTGGGGTGGGTCCCCTTATTTTATTCATGATCTACACTCCTTTACTATCCTACCTCTTAGTTCAGGGACCTTGTCTCATTGTAGGAATGGTTGGAAAGGTCATGCTCCACTTCAGGAACATCAGACTCATTAAACTCTGAAGAAAGATGTGAAGGTGGTGCCAGCTGACACTCTGTTTATACTCAAGAGTCCGACAGCAGCAGATGTCTGGTAACTGGAGAATGGTGAAATACTCTGGTATTCAGGTCAGCTGCAGGTTGATTAGAACAAGAACACTCATCAATCTACTTATTAAACTGAATAAACTACTAGAAATTTTAATACAGCATCTTTATTCCAAAGAGAGAGAGAGAGAGAGACACGAGTGTCTCCTAGTTCTGCTAGCTAAAGTGATTTATCTAGACTAATCCTTTTTACCGTGTTTCTTGTTAGCCCCGTCACCCCCTGGGTCACAGGTGGGATACAACTTGAGCCCTCTGGATTACTTCTGTTTTCTAGAAAGAGCAAAAGAGCACATGCTACAAAAAGCTGACTTGCACCCAGAAGGACAGACCCTTGATCACTTAAGCCTCCCTCAAGGGGAAGGAAAGAAAGAGTACAGCTGTGTGAGTATGTACACAATATCAGCAGATGTTCAATTAATAGGCGTTCTGCTGCTACACAACTTCTTATCCATGGGAATTAGCCACAAGTAGACATTAAACTCTCCAGCCTGATTTCCAGAGCTTTGGACAACCCTGTCATGGAACTTGTTTTCAACCCACACTACATATAATTCTGATGCTGTGCAGAAAAAGACATGCCATTCTGACAATTCTCTGGGTTTTTTTTTTGGAATAAACAGCCACCATATGCAAGGAATACTGGCCTTCACTCTCATATTTGTTAAGCTCTGGAAGTCAGGCAGGTCAGCCTGATGTCAGCCTTTGGTCGATTCCCATATGTTACCAGTACTGTAACAGTGGCCCTATGATGGACAAATTAAAAACTTTTTCTCTAGAACACTATTTTGTTACCATTCATTATATGGTTTATCTAACTGCCAACTTTCAATATACACAACAGTTGTATCCTAATCATCTACCTAAGACATAATATTTAATTAACAGCACATACTAACACATTAACTTTTAGATATTTCTTTTTATCACCCTTCCTTGTCAAAATCACTCAATACTGATATAACCACCTGATACAAAACTTTTTTTCTCTTCATTATATATTTCAGACACATATTTAGTGAAATATTTCTTAATATCTAACATACCTTGAGTATTATAATATGCATTATGTGTGTGTGTGTGTATATATATATATATATATATATATATATATATATATATATATATATATATTCTTGGTTTGACCGTGCACGCCGTCCTTGTGAAGCATTTCAGTCACATCTAATTGTTGAGCCTCGCTGGTCGTTCCCAATGGTAGCTCAGCATTTTTCGTACCTTTGGAATCAAGGATATTGGTGTTTTTTGTTGCAGTTTACATCGTGATATGGACTCTGTACTTGGATATTAATAACAGCTTGTTAACAGCCGTTTTTTTGGATTTATTTTACATCTCGTCTTAGCGCTTAAGGATGGGTCAGGCCTATTAGGCTGCATCATTCGTTACGCCAAGAATTTTTCATATTTCACGTGGACATTGGTATTGTTTCATATTACTTCTTTTATGCTAAACATAAGGGAGGACATATTTTGTATAGAGGCTACTAATAATTGAATGTCTTTCTAGAGGAACTGAAACATTGTTTTGGGACACATGTAAGATACTGTTCACAATTAATGTACTGTTTCTAACCGAGGGGCGGAACTGTTGGCAATTGGGTGTCTACTAGAATATTTGAACTTCATCAAGGATTGAATGTGTTTTTCTGAAGTTTGGGCTGACGACTCTAATGGAAATGGTGTTCTACTGGTGTAGTACTGTTAGTCGAGGGGAATGCATATAAAAACCCTTTTTTGCTGGATCTATCGGGGCTGGTGTGCCTAAAAATACAGTCGCCCCACGGACAGTTTAAGGGTCGTTTCATTTGGATTGTTGTTGAGAACTTGTTTCAGTTGGGACACATATACTATATAAGAACATAAAAATGACGGTGACGTTTTGAACTTGGTTAACATATTTTTCATTAACTAAATTATATTGGCTGTGAGCAGTTTCTGACCTTTTGTTATTCTTAACATCTTTTTTTTACTAACTAAATAATATTGTCCTTTTTGTATGGGTCTGTGTGTATACATCCCAAACAGTTCTGAGGTGTAATTAATGTAATATAGGACTGACTAGCCTTTGGCTAGTATGCCAGGATACTATGGTTGAATATATAAGAGACCTATGATTAAGACTCAGGATGCAAAAGGATTTAAGGGTAGCCTTACAGATTATATATTTGTATGGTTTCATATGTACATGACAAATATGCAATGGCTCAAATGATACTCTTGTTTTTTTTGCATTCATGTTTCCCATAACTACCGAGGGGAAAATTGTATCTATAAATATATGGTCATATTTTAATAGGGATATACATGAACACACAATTGTGATAGAGAACCCAGTAGGGCATGAATATTATGTTATGAGTATTACATCATTAGGCCTCTTTATTAAGTACATGTTATATAACATCCTGAATGGTTAGAGAGTTACATTTAATACACTCTAATTGACCTGTTGATCGGAACTTATGGGGCTATTTTTTGTGTAGAAAATATGGCTATATATGTATATATACTGTAATTAAAATATTTACACAACTGAATGTGATTGATAACCCGGATATTATCTCACCAATATTATAACATTGTGTTTTCCAATTGAGTATGAGTCTCTATTCTAAATTATAAGTGACTTCTATATTATTGTTTTAGGTGGGTACACTAGTGTATTTGGATTATCTCCAGTGGCCTATTGACTAGAGAACTACACACCAGTAGATTTATGCCAGGCTTTGTGCTGGAAATTTTCATAACTTAAGGTTGGATGCACCAGTGGATTAGAACGATATTGTGACTAATTGTGACTGACATCATATGGATGATTTCTTTATATACTTTTTTGATTGAAATTTTGGCTTCTAATTTTCAGTGTGGTCCATGTTGAACTATCTCTATATTTTGCATATATTACATTGAGTAGGTTTACCATAGTTTGTTGGTCTTTACACCTATACATTACGGATCTAGAGCAGATTTTGATTGGGTTATGTGCTGATAGGCATGACTTAGGTGTATTTGGTGTTAATGTCATGTCAAGCAATAACCAAAATGGCTCTAATATAGGTCCTACTGATGGTTGTGACTTAGCTTTCAACAAATTCAATAAAGATTTGAGTAATCTTCGTGCCAATATTTGGCATTCACGACTATCTAAAGCGTACATACAAAAGGATATCACTCCCAGAGGACTGAGGGTCAGGTTACAGCACTTGGTCGGCAGGTCGGAAGACAGGCTGACAAAGGAATGGAACCAGGCTCTTCATCAATCCTCAATGATGTTTGTTAAAATTTTGGCAGCATACTATGAAAGAATGGTGGATATATGTTTAACAGAGCTTAAAGGGTCCTGTGAAGAGTGTAAACGTTTTGAATCACAACCTATATTTACTACCTTAGTTAATAAATTATCTAAGGATTTGGCATCTTTTGACCAACTGACTAAGGACCGCAAAATCCCCAAGTTCAACAGGGATTGCACTGACTATCAAAGGGGTCGCCCTTTTGATACATCTAAAACAGTTAGATTCTGGTTTAAAACCCAGAAAGAGACCTAGATCTATTTTAAAATCCACTGATGCATCCTTTGCCAGTACTTCTGGTGATGAATCATCATACACGGATAATGATGGTAGCTACCATCGGAAATCACCAAAGAGTAAAAAATCTAATACTAAAACCCCTTTAGATATACACCAAGGCGACGAGGGGGTCGCAAGCGCAAACACAGTAAACAATTCCATGGAGAACTTGATACGAACATTGTTGAAATAGCTCCGGATGGCTTTGATAATGTCTTAAATTTATCTGATGTACCATTAACAGATGCACAAACTATATTATTGAATAAAGGCCTTGGTTTCATTCCGGGTTTCTTTAGTGATGAATATAGTATAGTAAATGATGTATTGTCATTTTGTTGCAATCTGAATCTTAAATTGTTCTTTTCAGGTAACATCTCTCAAAGAACTTCAGAGTTTAGATTTTTGAAATCTGATTTCCAACCACCCATGAACAAATACGTCTCCATATTTCAACAGTCAGTCATTAAGGATTTACATTTTCACCATTATGAATCAAGCATTCTAGGCCAAAATATTTCTGCCAGGGAAAAAACTGCTGTGGAAGAACTTGCGCACAACCGTGACATCGCTATTTTGCCTGCAGATAAGGGGGTGATGTTGTAGTCATGAACACTGGGGATTATCTTAACGAGGGCAAAAGGCAATTGGCGGATCGTAGGTGTTACATGCAGATGTTTATAGATCCTATATTGGTATACAAGAAGGAAATCGATTCCTTCTTACAAACAGCAGAGGAACAAGCTATTATAACAACTAATACAGTCAAACATCTCACTGTTAAGGATCCACAAAAACAGATCTTACATCTTCTGCCCAAAATACATAAATCTATTACAAAACCCCCGGGTAGGCCTATAGTTTCGGGTATCGGTTCATTAACCGAACCACTCTCTGCTTTTCTTACACATTATCTTAAGCCATTATTGTCATTAGTCAGGGCCAGATTGAAAGACACGACACATTTTCTTCAGATTATAGCAGATACCAAACTTGAACAGGATTGGCTTATGTGTACACTAGACGTGAAATCTTTATACACAAGTATTCCACATTGGGCTGGGCTGCAATCATTACAATATTGGTTGGAAAAATCTGAAATGTACCCACCAGGTTTTAACACACTTCTTATCTGCATGGCAGAACATGTACAAACTAAGAATGTCTTTTATTTCCATGGCGAGTGTTTTTTGCAGCTCCAAGGTACGGCGATGGGAGCTTCATTTGCTCCTATTTACGCTGACCTTTTTATGGCCTATTTTGAGGAGTGCTTAATCTATGACTCATCACATAATATCTACATTGTTGAAATGGATATCTGAACACGATATTTAGATGATTGTTGGATGGTGTGGAAGGCAGACATTATATATTTACAGGAATTCATTCAGTATTTGAATGACAATGTATGGGGTATTGAGTTTACGGTAACATACGATTATAACACCATTTAACTTTTTAGATGTTACAGTTTACCGTAATGAGGACCACACCTTAAGTGCAAAAGTATTTCGCAAATACCCTCAATACAACACTTTGTTACATGCATCTAGTATGCACCCTTACCACACCATCTGCAACATACCAAAATCACAATTCATGCGTATGAAACGCATATGCTCATTGGGGGAGGATTTCCAAATAGCTAGGAATGACTTACGTTGTAGGTTTAAACATAGGGGATACAAAATGAGGGATATCTCTTTGGCCAGTGAATGGAGTAACTCACTGGATAGACAAACATTATTACAATATAAGAAATTGGATAACAAGGATCAGGATTCAACAATAAGGTTTGTCACTACATACGGCAGGAATCATCAGCTGGTCAGGGATATTTTGAATTCCAATTGGAATATACTGATGGCACATGAACATTATTAGGCACTACATGTCATATGTCTTTTAGAAGGGGTAAAACTTTAGGGGGGTTGTTTTCCCACTACAAACACAAGGAAGGAGGAGGAGCTATCTATCAACAAACTACCTTAACAGGGGATAGACTTATAGGAACTTTTCCTTG